>NC_079149.1:47568112-47703532 GCF_945859685.1 Eupeodes corollae
AATATCAGAACCAGGGTCGTTTATGGGCTACATGGAAGTAATAAATTTAAATTTTTAATGAAGAATTCAGGAATTAAAAGTGATGCACACAAACACTTCACTTCACATACAAACATACATATGTACATCACGATATCACGAAAGAGAGAATAAATGAGAAAGTTCATATGCAAGAGGAAAGTTCAACAAGAGGAAAACATTATTTTGATTTTTCATTATACCGAGATTATTTAAAGTGAAAAGAGTGGAATGTTCATTAAATAGTAACTACCTATATCTTTATAGAAGTAGATATAAGTCTTCACTTCACATATGGTCATATGAAAGCTCTTATTTAAGTTAGATTTGGTATTTTAATTGAAAAGGAGAATAGTATGTTGTTTTTGTTGTGGCTCTTTAATTAAAAAAAAAAATTGATAAAATGTTAATCAAAAACTTAAAGAATCAAAAGTTATTCAAGAGTTTTTTTTATGCATGAACTTTAAAAAATGGAGGAATAAAAAGATAAATTCAAATCTATGTTTAAATCAGAAGGGAATATAAAAAGTACACAAAATATAAACAGTTTCCTTAGTCCTTTGCAATATTTTAATCGAAAGAAATCAAAAAGACAATCAATATTAAAATTAAAACTAAATTTAAACAATTTAAAAAAGACAGCGAATGTAACTTCTGAATGGGGACTGATAAAAGTGTTGAAAAAATATGTATAGTAACAAGTCAATTTTTTCATTTAAAGAAATTAAAAGCGTATGTAATCAAATTAAGTTTTAACTGTTTGTCTTTTGCGATATATTCGAGAAGTCAATTGAATATAAATGTATTAAATGTGTTTTGGTAGAGCTTTGATTTTTGTATGAAACGAAATATTAATAACAATATTAAAAGGATTATTAAAGCGGGAATTCAATATTTTTTTTCGTCCAAGTTTTAAAATTTAAAACAATTTTCACCAATATTTAGTATAAGCCAAAATTTGCATTAAAAAAAAAACATAAATTCGATTGTTCTAAAAACTTAAAAACTTGACTTTTTAATGCATACAAATATTTTTAAGTTTATGTTCATGTCAGTATTCGATACAAGAAATATATGTTTTAATTATTTTTTTCGATTTTTTAAGTAAATTTTCATCACTTCAGAATGTTTTTCTTCCTTTCCTTTTTTCTCAAACTTTCAAATTTTTTAGTCAAATTTTTCTGTCAAAAACTCTATTTTTTCTCAAAAACTAACCGATAGATTTTTACCAAAATTTCTCTAGAACCTATATTTTGTTTTTAAATTTTCTCAGGAACTTATGAACCGATTTCAATAGTTTTTTCTTATGGACAAGCTCTCTTATGGTCTTAATAACATTTGATGATCGAATATGTTTATGAATATGAACAATATTAGATTTTTTTCGAAATTCGATACTTTGAAAAAAGGTTAACATATTTTTACGAAAACCAAACATAAAATTAAATATTTGTAAAAATTTTAAAAATGTATACAATTATACCAAATGTATTTAAGAAAAAATTGCTTTAACGATTTAAAAAAAAAATAGAGGTCTTTTTGAGAAGTCAATGGCATTAAATTTTTGAATACAAACTAATTTTGGAAGTACATTTTTAAATCTTAAATTATAGTAAAAAAAGCGAGGCCAAAACATAGATGAAACTCAGTTATACGAGACTGATACAGGGATGAGACTAAAAGTTTTTGATTTAGCATAGACAGAGACGAGACTATCGAAAATCTTTTCGTCTCGTAGCCTTTTTGGTTCTGGAGAAATGGCAGCCGAAAAGGAATCAAAAACGTACAAATGAACGAACACCCACATATACAACTCTTTAAAATCTCTTATTTAGGTAATTTAAGAACTGGAAGAAATACAAATTTTTTAATTTGACAAATCGGTCTTGTTATAGGAAGTTAAAAATTTAAATTAAATTAAAAAAATAATTCTGAAATTCTAATTTAATTTAATCTGCGTTGAAAATACATTTTTTTAAATCTACATTTCAAGCAAAGGGAATAGTTGGTATTGAATTCAATTATTTTTTAGTCTAAAGCTACTAAAGTTGACCTACAAGAGCTTTCTCGTAAATGGCAAAATTGTATGTTTTAAAAAATCTAAGTTCAAAAATTATCTTGTTAAAAGAATACAAATTATATTAAAACTTAAATTAAAACAGAATTGAAAGAAAGGGGTTTTTAAAGCCATAAATTAATAATTCCAAAAAGTTTTTTTATTCTCTTCTTTTTTTAATTTTGCAAAATGATTTGTGTTCTAATTCATTTTAAAATGTGTTCAAAAAAAGGTCAAAATTAAAAGCATAACTTAAGCAACGACAATACAAGGTTGTTCATCAAGTTATTTCTTTAAAGCTTTAATTTATTTTGACACTAAAAATAATGTTGGAAAGTATGCAAGTTTCATATCTCCACAGGACAACGTTAGTTAGTTGTGAAAAATTATGTGCAAAGTGAATGCTAGGTTTCGGCTTAAGACCAGGAAAATCCAATATTGACATTACGTAATTACCATCTTTGTATTTTTGTTAAATCCATGTATGACAGCATCTATAGGGTCGAAATTAACAGCGCAGTGTTTAGTTTTGGTACACCTGTCAAACTTATCCGTTTGTGAAGAATAACGATGGAGAATGCACGCTGCTTATTCAAGGTTGAAAATATCTTGCAGAACTTTTGATGTCAAATAAGGATTTAAAAAGGCGATGCATTGCCATGCAAGTTACTCTGGAAAGAAATGTGCAAAACTCAGCCTTCAAAACTAGAATCACAATCTTCCAAAGGTCCATCCAATAACTCGGATAAGATGATGATATTAGAAGAATTACTCTTGAATGATTTGCCAATTCCTAGCAAGAGGCAGTACCCGCGAAAATTATTTTTTTTTTAAATTAAGATGGCATAGGCAAGGATTGAACCCAAGACCCCTTGCATGACAGTACAAAGCACTAAGCATCATGCCACGGGTACTACCAAGTATATGCTGTGATCAAAAACGGACTTTAAATGACGACGCCTTGGAGGGACTTTGTCTACCTAGGAACCGCTATAAGCTCAGAAAACGACACCAGCGCTGAAATCAAACGAAGTATAACTCTTGCAAATCACTGCTTCTTTTGACTTAGAAGGTATTTGAGTAGTAAAATCCTAAAATCTAGCATCTTAAATTATCATCTATAAGACATTCATCATCCCGGTTCTTATTTATGGCGCTGAGGCCTGGACTTTGTCATGTGATTTTTTGTACCGTCTATATAGACGGAGAATGGAGGAGAAGATAGAACGACGAACTGTATGGGCTGTGTAGCGAGACTTACATGGTTAACAGAATTGAAATCCAACATGACTTAGATGGCTGGGTCATATAGAACGTGGACATCAACGCTTCTCCCCAGAAGTTCTTCGAATCCGATCCCTAGGGGTGGTGCAGCAGTGGAAGACCGTGGCCCTGGTGGCGAACGCTGGTGGGTGAAAACCTCAACCAACTTGGCGTGCGAAACATGAGACAGATAGCTAGGTCCTCCCGGACTGTAGCGCCACCTTAAGCAAGTAAATAAGAGGTATCCCACACACTATGTTTCTTGAATAGAAGTTTTAGTCAAAATTGAGCTTCTACAACAACAATTTCAGGAGACTAGAGTCACGTTATCGTCTTAAAGACGAGCATGGTATTTTATGTTCCAGAAGAATTCTGCACAAAGATCTCAGGTTATTATAAATCAAAATTGAAGCAGCTATTGAAGGACATGAAATAAATTGTCTATCGACTTTAGACTCTGCTTAGAATTATAAAACGATTTAGGATGAAAAATAATCTTTTCTGAAGAGGATACTTCGGGGTAGATGCAAGTTTCGTCGTCATTTGACTATTTTGCTTCGAAAACAAGGCTGGTCACAAAGTTAAGCTTAATCGGTCGGAGTCACAGAAACAAGTCAATCAACATTTTTTGATTGCTCAAATTGAAGACTCGGAAAAAGTGCCCAAACCGTTTTATTGGCATTTTGAAAAGAAACTTGGATTTGATCCACCCTCTATTGGAACATTTAAATTTGGATACTCTGCCCAGGAGAGTAAGGTTTCTATATTTTTTTCATCACTTTAAGTACCGTGAATAAAATTTTTAATTGTTCTCTTCATTTAAATATCTCACAATCGTATGGGAAAAAAATACTGAGTAATAGGATTAAAGGTGAAGAATCACCATAATCTTTTTTGTTAAGTTATTATAATTTACCAAACAGAAGTCTAACCTTATATAACCTAAATAATCATTTTTATGCAAACGTTTAACTTCTTTGTCATCAACCAGCAATATAAATGTCATAAAATGTTTGAATGAAAAACAAAAGAATAAAACGAAACGAAAACGAAGGATTTCGATAAAATTCTTTTTTGTTTTTATTTCCTCATTGTTTTTTTTTTTTGAATAATCAAACAATTTACCAACAACTGCCAGCTCCTTCCCGAGATAATATCAAATTGCTCGTAATAAAACAATAAAATGTCATGACTTTTCCTTTTTCCAATGTGCAAAAAAAAACGAAACGTAAAAATAAAAGAAATGCAACAAGCCAAGCGCAATATTTTTGTTGTTGTTGTTTTAATTTTATTTTTTCAGCTCTCTGCAAATCCAATTATACTTTTATCTTACTGAATGCCAATGAATAAGTAATGGTTTCTGAATCTTATAAATAATGTATTCCAATTTATTTTGCTTTGTTTCTTTTATTTTGGGAATTCTTGTCAAGGTCGCTTGCAGTAATTTATAAGAGCATTTTAATATTTTTCACTTTTGGATACAATGTACGACGACTTCTTCAACCTGAAAAATGTTGCTGCTCCTTAATTTAATTTCCCTTAAATTGAAATTAAACTTTAAGTAATCTCCTTTTTTTAATTGATTTCATGTGTCATTTGAAAATCATCCAAATGTGATATAATCTCATGAAATTCCAATGAATCTATATCAATGTGCAGAAGTTATTTGAACCCTATGATACGGTATCAATTCGTTAGGTTGCTTGTTACAATGTCAACAATATAGTTGACATGAAATCAATTCTCAAAATAATAATCTCCCTTGATTGACTCTCGAGGGACGATTTCTCTAAATTCTAAAACCCATCCTGATCCTACCTCTATACATACCATCAGACAGGGTTTATATATGTATAGAAATTATATTATAAACTTTACATAACATTATTAACCCATCAAAACATCTCGTTGAAAATGGAAACCTATTCAACTATTAATGCGTAAAGTTAATTTCCTTCGAACGTCAACCAGATCAACGAATTGGCAGCATTCAATAAATCCACACTAAGCCTTCTTAATTACATAGTTATATCTTTTACATCACCCGAGGATGGACGAATTTCATATTATTGGGAAGGTAGATGAAATCCGACGACGGCGTGCGTGGCGGTGGGTCCTTGTCGTCTTTATCGAAAAGTATACCTCTAAGGAACAACAAAACAACAACAGAAATAAAAACATGTGAAATAAACTCACATGGCATCAAAATAAACAGAAAAGATAATAATTCATCACGATGGATGTTAATGTAAGCCTTATCATGGTTGAAGGACAAGGAACCTACGACAGTTGCATTTATCATGATAAAATTGTACAATTCTTAGGAACACGGTATACTACCCTACCCACATATAGGACTTGCTTTTTAAAAAATCATGGTGACACCTAAAAGAAAATGCTTCAAACCAAAATGTCTTGTGAATTTAAAATAACGTTGAATCTAGAAAAAAGATGTTTTTATTTTATTTGTATTTTATTTCTTGGACGTAAAAGCTTAGTGACAGCCCAAAATCCTTATTTTCACCCTGACAAAGGAACAATACAACAACAGAAAAAAAGGAACAAATTTTTTTGAAAGCCTCATTTCCTTTCGTCCCCCAAGATGTGTTAAGTATTTTTTTGTTCTCTTATTTTCAATATACCTAAACATACTTCTACAGAATAGAAACCTAGAGCATGTTCGTTCCGTCAAACATGATGATGTAGCGCCTTAAAATTGAGTAACACTTCCCTTGACAATTTATCATTTGGAATTATTTTGATTCGAGATTGACGTGTGCTGATCGACGAAACATGAACTCACTATAAGGCTCAGAACAAAGGACCAACTAAATTATACCAGGGTTGGATTTTTTCAATTTTAATTTAGAAAAAAAGGGATGTGGGCCTTGTGGGATTTTGGAAAGTACAGATCTAGAAGCATATGTTTATAAGGGAAAGAGTTAATATCCGCCATTACTTAACAAAACCAAAGTTGATGTTACTGAACAAAAAAAAGATAATTTTTTGACCCATAGTTCACTATTTTAAATAATTTCCGGAGTTTGACATTAGAAGTCTGCTATATTGAGTGAGTAAGCAAATATTAAGTAAGTTATTTGACTCAGGTACTCCTAAAAAGATTTATTAGAAGCATTTAACGCATCGCACGTTGGTAAGGTTCCTTGACGAAGGTGTTAACAGCAGAAGTTTGAGATAAATTAGATTTCGCAAAAATAAGCCATGTGTTATACAAAAACGTGAGGAATTTGATTAAAGTTATGAGTAAGGTGTGTAAAAAAGTCTTCTATTATAACTCATGTTCAAGAATAATATATCAACTTAAGTATTCTTCTGTTTCAAATTATCACATTCATTAATGTTACGCCTACCACACATATTTGTTAAGTTTCAATATTAACTACGTACAATTTAATAAATAAAATCCCTATAGGCAAGTCTAACACGGCTTTGAAAAATTGGCTGGCTCTGCACAGATCTAAAAAAAATGTTTGGTAATTTTTTACACCTTGGCAGGAGAGTTAGTGTTTCAATTGAAAATTTTAAGATAGATTTTTGGAATTCCTTTTTTCCTAATGAATTTTTCAAAAATCAGCTAATATCAGCTAGGTTCCATGTTTCAATTTCAAAGGAAACGAAATTGTAATCGATTGGACTTTTGCAATTTTCAAGTGATTTGAATTCGACCAGATTGGGTTGAATTCGAAAATAAACATTTTTTTAAAAACACTAATAGTTTAACTTTAAGGAAATCAAAGTATTTTTATATAATACACTTGATTCGTGAAGAGTTGCAGCTTTGGATTTGAGGTAAGCGACAAAGAATATCAAATGTCTTTTCCAAAAACACCTTTGTTTTAAAAACTTTAAGGACACATTCAGAAATTATACTTCAATACCTTAGTCTTTTCCAATCGATATTTTTAGACTGTTTATGTTTATAGCAAAGAATGTTGTAAGTTTGATTTTCACGAAAACGTCAGATTATATTTACAATGCAATTGCTTATACAATAAAATTCACACGACGTGGAAGCCAATCTCTATTTTAAAGATATTTGTACCAAAAAATACGTTACTGAATAGTATTTGCCATAAAATTAATAAACTTTCACTTTTGGTTAAAATTATTGTGAGGTTGAAATCAATGTTTTAATTTGTTTTCAAGAAATTTAAATAGAAACAAATTTTTAGTAGTATTTTATTTTTCCAAAAACAATGAAAATTAAAATAATTTATCAAATTTTAAAAACGTTATTAGTCTTACAAGAAAATAAAATGCAAGTCAATATCATTTTAGATCATAAAAAAATCGATTTCATTGAAGGATGTAAATTCTGATAAACGTCAAAAAATTTCAATATTTGTTTTTTTGAAATAGAAAGTTAAGAAAGATAAAATGGAACAGTTCATTGGAATCGTAATTTTCATGTCTTGTGTGAAGTTGCCATCAACGAGGATGTATTGGTAGAAACATGTAGGCCAGTCTCAAGTCTACGAAACCATGACGTGTAATAGATTTCAGGTTATAAAGAAGAACTTACATTTCAACAACAATGAAAACCTCAAGCCGCGTGGAGCAGATGGCCATTATAAACTTTTTAAAAACCGACCTATTTTGGATCAAGTTCGGGAACGTTTGTGATTAGTGCCGAAAAAAGAGTTCTTATCAGTAGATGAGCAAATAATTCCCAACCAATGTCGTCACAAAATCAAACAATATAATCCTGCGCAACCCTATAAATGGGGTTATAAAAATCAGGTTTTGAATGGTGTTTCAGGGTTCAGCTATGATTTCAACATTTTTGCTGGGGATGAAAGTAATTCCTATCCTTCAGATGCACCTGATTTTGGCGTCAGTTCTAACATCGTTACCCGACTCGAATATGCTGTCAGCTTATGTAGGAAGAGAGCCGAAAACAACAAAACGGCGGTATTTTCGTCGAGAAAAACAATTCAATCATGCGACATCTCCTCAAACTGTGGATGTTAACGATCAGCACATGGGAGGTGTAGATTTGCTTGATTCTATGCTTGGCTATTATAGAATCCATTTACGCTATTGTCAATGGTACAAACGAGGTATGAGCCTTTTAAATGCTTGGTTACTACGGCGCCAAATCAACGTAAATTATGAATACATGCTTTCAAACTTGCAGTCTCCGAACATATGCGTAGAGCAGGAAAGGTTTTAAGTATTTCCAAAAAACGTGGTCGTCCAGCTGGAACACCAACTTTAAGTACACCAACAAGCCGAGCACCCACTCTATGCACTCCGTCCTATTCACTAGTACCCAGCAAAAAGGGCACGTAAAATTCATTTAAGGCTTTATGATTTACCACTAAATACGGTGCGTTCAGATAACTTGGATCATTTCCGGAATGAAAGAACAATCAAAGGCAACTATGCCAGAATAGCACCAAATTTCGTTTTTTTGTACGATGCCAGAAATGTGAAGTTTATTTCCATAAGACATCATTTTTCTCAAACGCAAACGAAGCCATATATGACATATTTATTTTTCGGTTAAATTTACTTAAATGCCTACGAATATTGCATATAAAAATTATTAATAATTTTTGTAAAAGATTATTAAAACAAAATTATTTGACAAAAAAAAATATTGTTTTCCATCGCCTTTATAATTCGTTCATTCAATAAGGGGTTAAGATTGATTTATTTTAACAATTAAGTTAAATTTTTAGTTCATTTGAGTAACTTACTGAAGTTAAAAAGATGATTGTGCTATTTTCAAACAATTTTAAAATCTGACTATTTCCTAATATTTTACAAAAACTAACTAACAAAATGGGTACCTCAACTTGAAATCTAACGTTCATAAACTGATACCAAATAAGTACCTGAATTAAATAAAATATTTATCACCCGGAATATTTTACGAATAAAATATCCAAATGCAACGTTTTTGGCATCTCGTAAGGTTTTGAGTGAAATGTTAGAGACTGTTTTGTGTACAACAAAAATTAAAACCTTAAAAAAACACCTTAAGGTTGGTAAAAATTGATTTTCGACTCATCATCATCATTTAAGAAAAGATATAGCCACTATACTAATTTTATCTTACACAAAATCTTATTTAAATATTTAGAAAAATCCAACTATACTCAAAATTACTAAAAACTGATAGGAATATTTTAAAATGAAGGTATTGTTTTTAAAATTATTTAATTTTTTGAAAAACTTTGTTTTTAGCGTAAGAATATGTTTTTTAAAAAATCCAATCGGTATTTTTTCATGCTACCAAAATTAATAAAAATAAGTTTTTGACTCAAATGCCAGGAACAAAAAGAGGTTTTGAAATCTAACTTATTTTATCATCTGAAAAATATTGTTGTTAACTTTTTGTTAATGTTTTACCAAAATTCAATTGACAACTGCCAAAAGCCGAAAAGAAATGGTTTTTGACTTATGTATTATGAGATCAATGAAAAACATTGACTTCAAACTTGTTTATCCCACACGAAATATTGTTATTAATATTATCTTGAAATTATACAAAAATCGACAGACGACCGTCGTCGATGGGACGTTATTAGAAACTGTCACTTTTTATTTGGACAAATCTAGCTGTTAAAATAAAAAAGCTTCAGCTATGGGCTGTTTAAAATATTACATTCCAGGTACCATTGCGTTTGAAATTAAAAAAAAAATACGTGAAGGAATATCTAGGAAGAAATAATAAGCAAAATTGAAACTACCGAGACAAATAAGTATGAATAAGCAACTTGCTTATAACTTTTAGCTTTTTTGTAAATCATCAGAATTTTTTAAAACTTTGTTTAACGCCTGAGAAACTTAAAAAAAACAAAATCCAGCCTTGAATTTACCCTTTTAGTAGTTGTTTTGTAATAGAGTTAAAGTTGTTTGCGTAATTTATCTTTTTTTCGCATTCATGATAAATTGATAGATCCCAATTCAATATCCCTGTAAGCCATCATCATGCATCTCATGTACGTGTGCCATTGCCCATTGGACAGGCCAAACTTCTAAGCGGAAGGAAAGATTGACGTGGAGGTATTACTCCAACCTACTATGGAATTAATGCCATTCATATCGTGTCACCTTACCTATACCTATTCACATGAATGGCGAGCACTCTATGTTAGGTACACACCTTTATATTCAGTAAGTGTTATTTAACGGTAGTCAGAAGACTATACGTGGGTTAAAAATGATGTGACTGATTGATTCCAATATTTTTTAGAAACATGGAAATTGTTTTTTTTTTTGCCGTATCTTCAAAACCAATAAAAGAGGAAGTCGGAGAGAGTGAGATATAAAGAGTAAAAATATATCTATATTTCACTTTTTAAAGTACGTAAATTTAAAGTAAGAGGGGTTGAAGGATCCGAAGAATTCAAGACGAATTTCGAGGTTTTCGAGACACACAACAATAACAACGTCGAAAATATAATACCGCAGGTACTTGGTGACTGTTCTTATAACAAAAACAGACCAGAATAATATTGGGCTATTTATTTCCTCTGGAAAAATAAAACAAGCTTAATATTAACAATAAAAGAAGGTAAAAAGGAAACATAAAGGTAAGTAAACAAAAGATGAAAAAACACGTCTAACCGCTCGGATAACCATACGGCGAAAAAAAATCTATAGAAAAAATATAAAATTGACTCTATAATTGGGTTGAAGATGAACGATGCGGGAAAAAACTGAAAACATGACTTAACTTAATTTTTGTTTTGTTTTTGTAAAACTAAAGAAAACACAATGTGAGATGAAAAATATGCTTTAATAAATATAAAAACAAAAAAGCAATTTTCTTCAAAAATAAATCCTATAAAATGTAGCGAAGTTTTCGTTTATTATTTTGTTTGGTTAAGAAGAAGTTCTTTGGAAGAAGATGTCAAGTTTTTTTTGTTGTTTACATTGAAAAGGAGCTTTAGTGAAGCAAATATTCACATAATCAAAAAAACTCAAACATTTGTCTTAAAATTCGAGGAGCAGATATAGAACAGCCAAATAAAAAAAGACACATTTAATAAAAAAAGAGAGAGCATATGGAATGGTTGTCAACATTTGTAAGACAATTCCAACTTAAATACAATTGTTACTTTTAGAGGAATTTGAGTCATGTAAAACTGAAGACTAACAAAGTTATAAGCTTTTGAACTCTTAACAGAGTTTAAAATTAACATATTATTACTTTTAATCAAAAGAACAAAAAATTATTTTAACCCTTAAAAAAGTCAACAGAAGTAGCCGAAAATAAAAAAAAATGTTTTTAAACCGTATCAGAACACTATTTGAAATATATCTTCAAATCAATAAAATAAAATATTTATCTTATCATTTTGGAAACTACGAAAATTTGATTGATTTTTTGTTTATTCTAAGATCGATCTATTAAAAAAAAGTAAATATTATAATGTAGCTATAATCATATATAAGCTATGCCAACGAAGAAGTCAAAGAAAAATGACTCTGGCTTTATTTCCTTTCTATTTTTTAGTCGACATATTAGAAATTTCTTTTAGAAAACAATTGAGAAACGTACAGAATTATTTGGAAGACGCTCTTTAGTGAAGGTTTGAGTTCGTAATGAAAATTAAAAAAGTCGTAGAACAAAACTTACGATATTATCCAAAAAGTTAAAAAAAAATATTACGCATACGACTGAGTGAACTTTTAATGTAAAAGATATATCGTCAAAACGATCGGTTAATTTTATTTGATATTTTATTTGAAATAAATACAAAATAAAGTGACGACTGGGAAGCATGAACTTGTCCTGTATCAAGTCTCTTTATAAAAATAGTATTCATGTTTAAAAATATACCTCCAAAATACGATTGTCTTCAATAATTTAAATTTTAATTTAATTTTTATCTTCGAATATTGTTATTTCGTTGTTTTTAAATATCTTAATATATGTAATTTACGTGTCACGATATTTGTTCACGAAAAGCTCCTAAACTACTTAACCGATTTTAATCAAATTTGTACACCGTGTGCACTGTGCAGTTTGATCCATCTTGAAAGATAGGGTAGCTTACATCTTAAATAATGATCACAATATTATTTTATTGCAAATCATTTGAATATTATCTTTACAGTTATCTGTTAGTTCCCAACGATTCTAAAAGATGGCACTATCTGTTGAATAACCACCTCAAGTATAGGTTAATGTTATACGAAATACAGTGAATTTTAGTTTCTTAATTTTTGTTGTTAGCCGTGTTACTTAGACTGAAGTACAAATGAATTTCATATTGTAGTGAATACAATACAAGCAAATACGGAAATACTTGAATCATATCTGGCTCAGTCATCTTACTACTTTGGCAGCCAATGTTGATGTTGACGAAATTAACTTCCAGATACAACAGTTGTGACCAGGAGATTTGAAATCTTTTAAATCAATCGATATTGCTGTTAATAATAATGGTAGTGTACATTTTCCAATAGATTTTTTTAATTTACTAGATATGCCTAAAATACTACCACTTAATCTTTGATTAGGGATTGGTTCATCTATTAATCTTCTGTCTAATTTGAATCCACTTCAATTATGCAACAATACACGTTTGGTCATCAAAAAGACAACTGGAAATATTAACTCATTTGTTTCAATGAAAATAATAATATAGTTTAAATTTTTTCTTATGTATTGATTTTTGCTAAACAATAACTGTACAAACATTTTTTTGATTTTTTTTTTTCAAAATTCTAGACACGTTTCCTTCGTTCGTAAATAATAATTTCATTATAATAAGGTCTAAATCAATCATGGAGGTCACAAGTGGCATCTTTGTAAATAAGCAAGTTTACAATAGTTAACAACAATTTAATATGAAAAAAAAAACGTTAACCACAGCAACGCGTCGCCGGGTCAGCTAGTTATTTATAAATACAATTTTTCAAATTTATTTAAAACATTTTTTTAGTACTTAGAGCTTTTACATTTAATTTTCATCGAACTTTAAAAATTTTTAACAATCTTAAACAAAAAAAATTTGTTTGATCATCAAATATTATTTAAACAGTATAAGAGTTTTTTTCAGAACAAATTGTTAAAATCGGTTCATTTTTTCTTGAGACAACTTAGTAACAATATGACAAATTTTTGGAGGGTAATCTTCTCGAACATTATACAAATATTGTTTTATTGAAACCAGTCAAGTTAAGGAAAACAACTTTAGAAAATATTGATGTTTGGCCAACAAAATAAAAAAACACCCATAACGAATCTGATTATACGTTAATTTCCAAGTTTGAAGTCAATCAAATTAATGGTTTGAGCTGTAGGGTCCAGGATCGACAAACATACTGAATGAGGGGACCCATATTTTTTGACTTCTCTACCGTTTTAATATCATGTTTGATTATAATCTAGATTCGAAAATGTTAACTTGAAAATGCAATTCTTGCAATATACTTCATATATGTAAAAAAAATAAATTAGTTGGCGCAACAGTCCATGAAGAACCAGGGCCTAGTGACTTACAAATCAATGTTGTCAGAGATGGAAGAGATCAACATTTTATATGCCGAGTCCGAACGGATAATTTGAAAAGCACTGTTCATGACAAGAATTACTCTTGGAGGATTCGTCAATTCCTCGCAAGAGGCAGTAGCCGTGAAGTTAGGTGACACAGTAAGGGATTTGAACCTAAGACCCTTTGCGTGACAGTCAAACGCACTAACCATTACGCTACGGGTACTAGTTCATGTATGTAGCAAGTACAAATATAACGCATACGTTCATATATGTAGCAAGTACACTTTTAATGTAAAAGACATATCGTTAGCTCAAAACTATCACTTTTCTAACTTCTTTTAAACATTTTTTTGCAATTGAACAAATATTTTTATCTATTTTTTTCCAAAATATGGATTGCCTAGCCCAAGAGTCCACAGAAAGTTTTGAGTTATGAAAGTAAACCGAAAATAAGAACATGAGTCGAAAGCTTTGTCAAATTCGTGTATAATTGTTGCAACGGTGTCAGCTTTGTTAAAAATCAAGTTAACCTGAAGTTTTTTTTACTTGTTCTTAGATAATGATCCCCAATGATCTTAAAAAATAGGGTCCAAGACAAATTCATGGCGGCCAGACAATTTTTAAAACCCTTAAAAAACTAACAATCATATAAAAAATGTTAACAAATTTTTGCTTACCATAGAAAAAATTTCTTAAAAAATAAGATTTTAGATCAATTAAGGTTTGTTGAAACCAAAAACGTCATTAAATTTTTATTTTTTAACGAAGCATTTTCAAGATATGTGCAAAAACAAAGTTTTTGGTGTTTTTTTATACGTTCATACAGCAAATTTTTTTTAACTTAAAGTGTTAATCAGTTGAAAATTTTGCATAAAATTCTTTCAGTTTTAAAGTGAAGCTTCAAAAAAAAAATTTGACAGGAAAACATTTTACTATACTGAAAGTCAACAATATTATAGATCAATCCAATTCCCTTAAATATCGTTTATGAATTTAAACATAAACCTCAAATATAGCTTTTACATATTTTCCATCCCCACAGCTATAACTTCCTATTCCTTCGTTATATTTTTTAAGCTCGAAATATTTTAAGGAAAAACGTTTAACTGCGTTTCCTCTGTAATCTCATAAAATCATTTAAGTAACAACATAAATTATTATCAACTTGATGGAGCTATTACTGGATTTATATTTAGTAATTTGTGTATAAGGAAAAAATGGAGTTCTTAAAAAACCATCAAAAAACGAATTTAGTTCCACTTTCTAATCATATTGATAAATCTCTCTCGATAAGCAAATACTTATTTGTTTTATAAAATGAGGAAATGCTTGCTTGTTTTGTTTTCTTCTTAACAATGTTTTATTTTTTTTTAGAATTAATTTATAACGTTCTGAGTTTGAGTTCTTAAGTCAGAGGTTAATTAACCAAACTTAATGTGTTTTGATTAATTCTTTAGCTGACATTTTGTTTTGCTCAATAAATTCTTCTCCAAAACGAAAAACAACAAAAAAATGTTAATAAATCTAAAAACCACAAAAATGTTTTATTTCATTTTTGATTAAGATTTTTATTTGGTATGTTTGTTTGATTGTCATTCTTTTTTTTAATGAATGTCGTTAATTTTTTTCTGATGATACAAAAGGCACCAAGAAATATAAAATGGTAAAATTAACGTCCTAAAGCAATGTTTTATTGTAAACGTAAAAGGAACGAGAACAACAACAACAAAAATCTGGGTCGCTGTCCATAAATAAACGAGTAATATATATTTTATGTTATTTTACTCTACTCTTCTGATGATGGTCTCATTTTAACCCAACCTAGGGGCTGTTTTTTAAAGGACCTTACCAAACCAAACCAAACAAATGCAGCAAGCAAATTCAATGTAATTCGTTTTTCCATTCCCAATATGAAATACAAAAAGAAAAATCACAACAATTCAAGAATTAACCTAATTACATGCCGTATAATATTTATATATATACGAGTATTTTCCAAATGGAAAATTGTATTGTAAAATTACCTACCCCAACCCAGTGCCCATCTACTGATGGAGCGGGTAAATTTTTTATTTTTTGGTTTTTATTACAATAAATACCAGATTTTTTGCTTTTGATGGTTGCAGTACAAGCAAACAAACAGGAAAAGGGCTAAATTTATACCAACCATCCAACTAACCAAACCAACCAAAAGCCTTACTGTACCGTGCCGTACCTACATACATATATAACCAGCAACCATCACCATGGGGCTATTTATTATTTGCTCTTTGGGGACAATTTCCTGTCTATGTAACATCTGGGCTCAAACGAAATGCTTTATAAAATATCCTGGGGGCTTGTTATGTTTAACTATGTATACGAGTATAGATCGAGCTATACTCGACACTCGTATTCTGTTACAAAACCCTTGCTACAGCTAGCATGTACCGTTCACTACAATAATAAAAAAAGGAAATATATGCGATACCTATTTTAATAAATTTATGCGCACCGAGAGTTGAACAAGGATATTTTAAGTATGCGGCATTTAACTTACAAAAGGAAGGATGTCTCTAAACGCTATATGAATATGTGTTGTTACGCTATGATGCTAAGGGGAATGGGATAGGTGGTGTGTGTGTGTGGTAATTAAATAACATTTACTGCTAATCAAAGTCCTCAAATTATGCTATTCAAGACAATTTGACTGATGGTGATGGTAAATGGTGGTAGTGTAGAGATTTTAATTTAATAGTATTAACACATCCTCCAAATACAACACAGCTGTACATTGGCATTGTACAGAATACTTACATCGTATACACTTTTGTAAGGACTAATTAATTAAATATAATAGCGTTTTATAGGATACCCATACTCGTATACATAGATGTTACCTTATACCTATCGCATTGACACACAAGTGGCTATGTATGGCATTATAGTTGAAGCTCCTTATAAACATATACATATAAATTAATATGGTTATAATGAAACGAAACCCGATGACGCTTCCTCCAGGTTAACACCATTTTGTGGTAGGGTTGAATATACATGCGAAGAACACCCGTGTTCGTCATATTGATTTATAGTCGACGATTAATGGAGATCAAGAATAAAAGGTCATGATGATTTATGTTTTGCTATTGTTTGAAAACAGTTAAATCAAAACAGCCAAATAAACATGTTATAATTACCGTGAGGGAAATGTCAAAATAAACTCAAGTCGTTGCTTTAAAGGATGAAACCGTCAAGGTGCTGATGTTGGTCAATGGGTATTGACAGGTAAGGAGGACTTTTATATACGCTTAATGACATAGAGAAGTGTTTTCTATCAGTTATGAAATAATGAATTTCGTATAGGTATGAATTATATGGTGGCTTAAGAAAACTGCCCCATTACTTGGACTAATAAAATGTGGTATTAAACTGTTTTTGATTAGGCTGTGTTGGTATTAAGAAAAAAAATAGACTTATCAAGAAAAGTGGAACAGTTATACGAAAAATTGGGTCAAATTCATCAAAAAATCTGGTATGCTTACAGTGTGCATTTCGGAAGAGAGTTCTCTCCAGAATGATAAAAGGATGATATACAATGTACACGGATATTGACTTGCCATTTTACTTTTCCAGACAAATAAAACGTATGAAAGAATTGATGAATTGTAGTGGAAGACACTTGGAGCTCTTCAATGTTTTTGTTTAAAACATGAATTTTATTGTAAGAAACTTTTAACTACTAAAACGAATCTGAGATAAACTGGCATAAATTCATAAAAAAGAGCTATCCAATAAGAAGTTTCATTTTGAATAACTTAATATTTTGGAAGCTCTCATCTTCTGACATTTCAATTCTTTTTGAGAAAATTCAAACTATCGATTTTTGTCCAGCAATTTTGTATGGGGTCTAATGTTATTTTTATTATTATTTGTTATTTTTATTATTAAACCTTCATATCCAAATGATCAAATAGGAGGACCTATATTTTTCGATTTCTCTGCCATCGTATTGTCATGTTTGATTAAAATCTAGATTCAAAATTTTCACTTTCAAAACTTTTCATAAACATTTTTATTTCAAACGAACAAACAAAATATTTGTAGTTTCTTTTCAGAAATGTGGAACATCTAGACCAAGAACCCACAGCAAAGTTTTGAGTTGTGGAAGTTAATCAAAAATAAGAACATGAGTCGAAAGTTGGCGTAAATTCTTTAATTTGAGGTGTAATGGTGGGTCACTATTGATCCCCATTGATCATAAAAAAGTAAGCCAAACACAAATTTATGGCGACAAGACAATTTTTAATATCCAACTATTATATTACAAATGTAAACAAAATTTTGGCTTACCATTGACAAATTTAAAAATAAGTTTTAGATCAAATATTTGTTTTGGAACCCAAAACCTCATTATTTATTAACTTAATATTTTAGAAGCTGTCATCTTCTGAAATTTCTAAAGTAATAACTATTTTAAAATATTTTACGATATGCTCTTCAACAACTCATTGAACTTGTTCAAATTCACTTCAAAAATGGTTAACATTTAACAATCAAAGTTTTCAAAAGTATAAAGCACTTTTGGTTCGTAGTGTATCAATAATAAAACTATTGTTGCTGAAAAGCAACTGCAAATATTGTTGTTCTATTAACATGTTTATCGATTTTTAGTAAATTTTTGGAATTTTTATTTTAGGTTGATTTGAGCAGAAGGGTTTTTTCACATGAAAATGTTAATGATAGAGGCTAAATTAGTTAGCAGAATTGTTAAATTTGATGTTAAAAAATCACACTGTTGAATGTTGAAAAGCTTCTACATTTTTTTTGCCGTTCTTGGGCTGGAACTGTTATACTTGGAAAATAGGATTGTATAATTTTCACTATGAATGCATTGAACTACAGGGTTATGATTGATTATGTTTAAGGGGGTATTCTGGTCTAGAGACATGAATTTTAGGTAATTTTTGAAGTGCTGTAGAAAAAAGCAAGCAACAATTTTACCATACATTTTTTTATACATTATTTATTCACATTAGAAGCATACAAAAAAAATAAAAAAGTAAAAAAAAAAATCAAAATTCCGTTAGTTATCAGTTCATGGAGTGGTGCGTCTCAAAAATTTGGTGCGTGACCATACCCACGATTTTAACTCTCCTAGAAATCTGAAATCAAAAACTAAAAAAGATTATTAATCTACAATAATGTCGCAATGTCTGGAACTACGGAAAAGTTACAAACATTTCTTTTTACAAAATGGCGGCTGTCTAAAGAAAAATATAAAAAATTTACCATTTTTTTGAACATTCTTCGATTTGTTAAAAATATTAAAAATGAAAATTTGGGGATGGCCGTAGTTCAGGACGTAAACAAGTCACTAAAGAAGAATCTCTTAAAATTTCAAGTAAATCGGTTCGGCAGAACCTGAGAAATCGTGGGTATCAGATTCAAAAAGACAGTTCTGAGAAAAACGCGTTTAAAGTACCCCATTATGTCTTTTGTTCTATTAGTTGCAGCCCAACCGATTTGGATGGCTGCTCAGCAAAATACTTATTTCTCCGAAAATAATTTGAATTTGGGAAAATCCTCTCGTAGACATATTCTAAAATAGTTATACTATGAAAATATGAAAAGAAAAAAAAATCTATTTTTTTAATTTCTAGACCAGAATACCCCCTTAAGTTAATACAAGATATATAGAATAACATGGAATATGAATCAATGATTTTTACGGAAATGTAAGTGTGTGCCTATATACGTTCGTTGGTTTTGGAATAATATTTTTCGACATCCATATATTAGGAACCAGTAAAGATCTCTCTGTGAACAACCCAAGCAAATGAATTAAGGACAACGAACTTCGGATATGCACGTGGAATGTAAGGTCCCTTAACAGACCACGTGCAGCCGAAGAATTAGCAGAGCCCCTAGACTGCTATAAAGCAGACATCACTGATATTTAGGAAATACGATGCGATTGGCCGGACAAAAAGAGGATGAAAAACCGTGATATTTCTTATGATAACTGCTACCGAGGAAACCAACAGCGCTAAATTGGATGCAGCTTTGTCATTGGAGCCAGACTTAGGCAACAAGTCTTGAGCTATAGGTGCATCAACGAGCGCCTCATGACCATTCGCATCAAGGCTAAATTCGGCAACATTAGCCTGTTATGCGCACACGCCCCCAGAGAAGGATTACAACTCTAAATATATGTTCTTCGAGCTCTTTGAAAAAAGATGTGAGCAGTGTCCTAGGAAGGAAAGACATCTTTGGTGGAATAATCGGGAAAAAACAGCCTGTTTGACAACAATTCCGTCAGCGAATTCATTGACTTTGCTGTGGGACCAAACGTCATGATAGCTAGTACGTGTTGTACTAGCTATCATAACATCTAAAAAGTCCCTTGGAGTTCACTAGATCAATCTTCTTTCGACAAGATTGACCATACTGTGATCGACGCCTGACACGCTTCCAGCATCATAGATTTCCGAACTTTCCGAGGAGCCAACATCTACTCGGACCACTTCCTTGTTGTAGCCAAGGTAGCACTTCGTATTACCAGACCCATTGAAATGCTGGGAGAAGATACAACGTCGATCGGCTTAAATGGTCAGAGATCACGAAATCCTTCTCCGACTGAGTTACAAGTAACCTCTCTCGACGTTCTCTGCCGCAAACACAATGTATCAAGAACCAGCGGCAAACAGTGAAAGGATGAAATCAGAGAAGCCGAGTCTGACGTGCTACGTTTCAAGCAACCACCAACAAGGAACGCCTGGTTTGACGAGAAATGTCGGCAGGAAAATACAGCCAAACAACAGGCACGCAAAGCAGCCGACGCTGCATAGAAGAACGAGAGCCGCTCACGAGCTCTATCAGCAGAGGAGGTGAGAGGAACACCTACTTCTCAGAAGTATAAAGAGAAAGCATGAGAAATCTTACGATCGAAGATGTTAAGAAGTTTAAAAGCAGGAATGAAGTTCGAAAGTTTTATGAGTAAGTGAATCGAAATTCACAAGTACATAAACCTCGAACCCAAAGCTGCAAAGACGAAAGTTGAAACATCATAGTGGAACTGCAGTCAATGCTGACCATATGGAAGAACCACTTCTGCACCCTGTCAAGCAAGACGACAAAAGCCAACAATCCGGTCCTCCCGACTTAGACGCAGCAAGATTTACCTTATCTAAGCTGAAGTCTAACAAATCCGCTCTAGAAGATGGCTTGATTGCCGAGCTCTCTAAGTATTGGTGCCCGATTATGAAAAACGGAGACCAAAATGTCGCTTTATAAGACCCTCATTGTCCCCGTGCTGCTATTTGCTATCTTGGTTGACCCGAAATATTTTATGATTTAATTGTAAAATGTGGCGTGATACCAAATTAGCATAGTTTCTAATAATATAGAAAAACAAATCAATTGAATGTTTTATCATAATCCAAAAAACTGAACAAAAATTTTAAACTCGAACACTTTACGAAAAATTATGAAGCGAAAAATAACATTTATCACATCTGATAAGATTTTGAGAAAGATAAAAGTAGGTATATGTTTTTTACAAAAAATTAAAACCTATACAAAGAAAACACTATTAACAATTAGTAAACAAAGGTTTTTGACTCGAGATTAAAGATATTGCCTTCAAACCAATTAGTCTAATAGAAAATATTATTTTTCAAAAGTATTAAATTATTTAAAAGCCATTTTTTTTACAAATTTAAGAATCTACGGATCTTCGATTTAATTATTTTGTAAATAGAAGTTACTGATTTCAAAATTATATTATTCTCTGCAAAATTTTTTCTGTTAACGTAAGTCAATATTTTTAGAAAAATCCAATCGATCCTTTTTTATACGAAATAAAAACTTTCAAAAATTCGAAGCAAAATTGATTAAAATTGACTTTTGACTAAAAATATCGGAAATGAAAACAGATATTGATATCAAACTTTTTGTATGTGCAAAATATTGTTGGTAACTTTAAAAACTTATTTGACAACATTCCTTACAAAATGACATTCTACAAAAATAATACAAAAAAATTGATAAAAAATGGTTTTTGACTCAAAATTTTGTATGAGAACGAACTTAAAACTTTTTATCATACAGAAAATATTGTTATTAAAATTTTATTAAAGTTTTAGAAAAACTGAACAAACAGGTTCGGGTTTGAAGTTATCAGTGTGGGTCTTATCCTGAACTCTTCTGCAATTTAGCACAAACTGTTTTTTGACCCCTACTGGCCACCAAAATCGATAAACGACCTTTTCAAATAAATGTCGTGAATTTATTGAGGCCATACTTAAAAACATTATTATGCTAGAATCTTAACCGTTTTCACCATTTAGCTAATATCAATTGATATTTTTTGAGTCATACATTCCTCTTTGCACTAAAATTTTCATTTTATTATTACTTTTTCACTATTATAAAATAAAGTCTTCTAGGAAACAACTAGATCAATTCTACCCCTCCAACAAATCAACTTCTAGAAATGCTTATAAGTTCTATTATTGACTAAACACTGATAATTGAATCATCATTCACACTAAAAGTATTTTTGAAATAACTCACCTGGCTGAATTTTACTCTCGCCTTTAAAGTCTTCTCCAAATTTCTTAAACACTTGCAAAGTTATTAAAAATGATGACTACTGTTGCATAAGTTCTTCGAAGTTAAACTTTTAAAATCAAATTGTATCAAAATTGACAATATTTATTATTTTTAGGAAATGCTGTTTCAAAAACATTTCCCTTTTTCCTTCCTAAAATGTAATCTTCTTACAAAAATTAAGATCAATTTCTCAGAAAACCATCCAAGTTATGAAAAGCTCAATTGCAAACATTCAACTTTGTTGGATGAAGTTTCACATTCTCTTCTTGTGTTTAATTTCCCTTGACTATTTGAGCTCAAATTGGGTTATTATATTAACATTTTCGACAAGAAACATGTTTTCCATCAGAATTTTACCATAACAAATTCTGATATATAAATTATAATCTACAATTTGATCAAAAAAAAAATATATATTGACATCCTGTTTTCAAAATGGCTTCCCATATTTCCTAAGTCTGGCACTGTGGGAAAGAATTTTCTCTTAAGTACTCGCACCTTCCATTAATTTTACATAAGTAGGTAAAGGCAAGGCATCCGTAAGAGTTATAGGCTTATATCAACTTCAACTATATTTCACACTTCGACAACGATTGAAATAAAGATGGAAGGTGTTAGGTGGGTCCTTGAGGAGGAAAAGGAAACGTCGTGGAATAATCATCACAGTGCCACCACGGCGCCGAGCGCACCGGGTGTGAGATTATGACTTTTTTGATATATATGTATATATATTTAGAAGAATGGGCTATAAAAAAGAGAAGTTGATACTCTAATATAGACACTACCTTTACACAGACAGCCCAACAGCGAAATGACTCACGCATAAGACATGAGGCGCACTCTTTTATAACAATGAATGACATGCTTCATCTCCATGACATTATTTAATGTTGATCTAGGGTTCATGTCCTTATATTCCTATGAAATATATACCAACGTTACATTACGTATAGGCGTATATTATATGTACTGCTAGATAGAAAAGACTAACTTTGAGATACGAGTACTTTAAGTAAGTCCATTAATAAATCTGCCAGCCCAACGAGGACGACAACGCCAACAACAACAATATCTAAGCGTATAGCGGGGTAACCGAGTGAACGCGTATCAAGCAAAAAGCAGTTTTTTGTCCCTAAATTTGTTGCTGCTTTTTTTCTAAGACTGTATGTATGCCATTTCCTGTAAAGGATGAGGCCGGAAGATCACGTAGCAAGGATACATGAGTTTTCTTGTTATGTTTGTTGTTATTTTTGAACTAAAACAACAGCAAAAAGAAATCGCATAAGATACACACTTATGTATGTATTATGTATGGTACAAAGTTTAATCACATTTTTCACTGTTGTTGTTGTTATTGTGTTTGGCAGGATTTTGTTCTCTCTATAAATGCCATAGGGTGTTATAATTTTGATAAATAGTTTCGAACGCAGATAAATAATGATGATAATAATCCCAAACGTGCGATTAACACTGAGAATGAGCATCAGAGTCAAACATATAAATCTTCATCCCAAAATTGCTAACAATAATAGGATCCTTGCTCTAATACAGCTAAAAGACATAACTCTGCGGGCTTTTTAGGGTAGGTTGTGTTGAAAAGGATAATTTTATGAACATAAATCCAAGTCTCTATTTGGAAGAGAAATGAGAGCCTTCTGTTTGACATTATATAGACATTTGACGATCGGTGGCTGGTTTTCAAATTAGAAGACTTAATGACAGCACTTATGTTCGAGAACATGACATAAGTTTTGTTTTTATTTCTATATATCTCGTATAAAGTAATCTATTTCATAAAACTATATTATGAATATTATCTACAATCTTTTCATCTAAACTGATGGTAATCAAGAGTCACATATCATATTTTAGGTATATTATGTTCATCTTTTAAGGAAGATTTAATGTCTACATCATAATGTTTAATGTGTTCGTTACCCTCTAGCTAGTAGTATAAGACGTATAATCTTGTATGTATTATTTTTTTGATTTATATTTTATCTTCTTAAAATAAATGTTTTTGCAAAAGAGAAGTGGTTTAAGGCTTATGAAGAAAATTATCTTTTTATATCCACTTGAATTTATGTTATAAGTAATTTAGGTTTTATTGATTATGATATTTTAATTATGAAGGTACTACTCTTATAACTTCTTTAGGATAAGTTTTGGATTCGTAAAAAAATCCAATTCAGGATTTTGATCTGATCTTACTTTACAAAACTAGTCGACAAGGTTTTCTTAATGGCAATAAAATTGCATTTATTCAATAAGTGTGATAACCTTAAATCAAATCCGACTTCGAAATTAATATATTTTATCAGGTTCTTGAGAAAAATCGAATCGAAAAAAAACAGTATAAGGATTTTTGAGGCTTTCTAAATATAAAAAGTAGATTTTTTTTAACACAATCTGTGATAGTTTTCCACATCTACAATCCCATTCTTCAAAATTCAATTAAAATATTTAAGTTTTTAAAAAGCAATACTTAGCCATTAACGTAACATAATTTTGAAAACAAGCATTTTTCAAAGATGAGCGAATAGTTCAAATAAAAGTTTGAATTCAAAATCATAACTAAGAATTAAGTCCGAAACGTGTTTTTCAATTATATTCTACAATACAGTCTGAAAAAATGTATATTGTACATACAGCCGTGTCGTCAAAAATATTGATTTTTGAAACCATCTAGTGCTTTTTTGACACTGACTTAAAATTAAAATCTGTACAGATAGTCAGTAACATACTATTAGGGAAGAAATGAGTCACTTAATAGCGTTGTTGGGACATATTGAAAACATATTTTCAAGGTAAGTAATAAAAACGGGTGGTTTTTAAAAAGAATTTTGTACGAATATCTCTGATTATTTTCTCTTTCAAGGTCCATTGGACTCAGCATGTTTTAACAATTAAAATTAAAGAATCTGGGTCACTAAAAACCCAAATTCAATTTGGAAATTCCCATAGCCAGAATTGTTATGGTCGGTGTTGACTTAAAATTAATTTGTGTTACAGATAATAACATAGAAAGATAAATAAAGCATTTTCAAAAATTGTAGGTGGGTGTTTTTTTATTTCATATTAGTCATTAAAAAAAAGTCGATCTACCATCGACCAAATTTTCTACGCCAAATCCTAGAAAAGACCCAAAAACATTACATCGAATCACGCCATTTTTGCATCGATTTTAAAGCAGCTTATGACAGTGTAGACAGGAACTAACTATACCGTGCCATGTTGAGTTTGGCATCCCTACTAAACTGATACGTTTTATCACAATTACGCTGGAAAATGCTCGTTGCTGCTTCAAAATTGGAAGAGACTCGATAGAAACTTTTGAAACCATCAGAGGACTTCGACAAGGCGATGCGCTGTCATTTAGCTGCTTCAATATTGGTCTTGGTTTTTCTTGAAAGAGTGGTGCGCAATACCAACGCCAATACCATCTTTCAAAAATCAACACAATATCTTGGATATGCAGATGACATCGAAGTTATGGGAAGGACCAAACGAGCAGTAACGGGTGTTTTCTATAATGTCGAGTCTGAAGCGAAAAAAATGGGGCTTGACATTAACGAGGACAAAACGAAATATTAACCGTCGTCAAGTAGAGTCGATTCACACCGTAAAGTGGTCCAAATATGAATATTGACAGGTACAACTTCGAGGTGGTAAACGAATTTGTTTATCTGGACACTGGTGTTGATTCTGCAAATGACATCAGTGCGGAGATCAAACGTAGAATTACCCTTGCTAATAGCTACTTCTTTGGCCTAAGCAAGCAGTTGAGGAATAAGGCACTATCTCGAAGTACTAAAGAGACACTGTACAAAATTTTAATCATCCCAGTCTTGCTGTATGGTGCAGAAGCATGGACCCTCCCAGGCGGATGAAGAATCTCTTGGTATCTTCGAGAGGAAGGTTCTGCGTAAGTTCTATGGTCCGGTTTGTGTCGACAGGCAAAGTAACACCTGGCGGGGAAGATTTAATCAAGAGTTATACTAGCTGTACAGCGACTTTCCACTGGTAAAAAACTGCGTGTACAAGGTTTAAGATGGCATGTCGAGCGAATGAACATCGAAGTTCCAGCCCGTAAGGTATTCAACGCCAAGCCTGAGGGAACAAGAAGCAGAGGCATGCCTCATCACTGGTGGAGTGAACGCACATCAACTTGGTATTCAAAACTGAGATCGAGTACGCTGGCGAAAGTTATTATTTGAGGCCCAGGAGCACAATGCGCTGTAGCGTAATCTAAAGTAAAGTAAGTAAGTATATAAAAGTAAACAATTCGGTTGACCCCAAATTGGTATAGATGCGAAAAAAATGGAACCAACGTTTTTTTTTTTTAAATTAAAAATATTTGTCATTTCTAATATTTTCCGAAAAAAAAATGTATTACCTACAAAATTTTGTATAAAACCAGAACAAGAAAAGTGTTTAAATTCTTAGAAAAATCAAATAGATGAAAATGACAGAAAATACGCCAAATAATTGGTTTTTCGACTAAAATCTTTAGAAAAAAAGGTATAGACATCAAAGTTATTTTATCAGGTGCCAAATATTGTTTTTGGCTTTAAGTACATTTTTTAAGAAAAATCCATTCAAGAACTCTTTGTAAAAAAAAACCTTAAATTGATAAAAAAAAAACCATGACTCAATTGTCTTGAAAAAAAGGAAAGATATTTATTTCAAACTTTTGTATTTGACACAAAATGTTGTTATTAATATTTTGTTACTCTTTTAAAAATATCGACAGTCGGAAGTTAGCAGTGTGGGTCGCATCCTATCCTCTTTTTTCGAAAATAATGCTGGAAGGATGGATTTGCCCAAAATTTTGAGTAACAGTTAACCTACATTTTTTGTACTGAAATTAAAAACATAGACTTTTTGAGCAAGAAAGTTTTGGCGATGCAAATTGGGCACCTTGGTGTTTTGTGTGCTAATAAAATTGAGGTTTTCATATTTAAATTCGGTTTTGTATTTAATCTAGTTTTTAAAACCTATCAAAACAGTTCTTTTTCGACATCTTTTTTAAATTCAAATACAATATCGTAAAAACTCGTCTTACAAATGTTGGGACTTTATTTTTCTAAGGTCGTTCGAGAATTCAGAATATTATTTTTCTTTTTATTTTAAAATTCAAAATCATGAAATTAAAAAAATGTACTCATACTCAAGATTTTGTTTTGAAAAATCAAAAGAAATATACAATCAACACGTTTAAGGAATTTTTGAATGTTTCAAATGCAAATTCACATATACATACATGATTTAAAAATTCATGTTTCTGTCTGTTTCTTTAACATTCGAAAGAAATAACTTGAAAACTTCAGTTTAAAAAAACTACTTTGGCGTAACAAAATTCTCAATACAAGTTCTTCTATAACTTCTACATGAAGTTATTTTTCAAGTCTTTACAATGTAAAAACTACACGCAGACAGCCAAACAACTTTACAAACTTTATTCGCTCTTATTGCGGTACATAATCATTAGACTCGTTATGTTTGATTAAAATACCACAAGTTAAATTAATTTACCACTGATGCACAACTTGACCTAAATAATGAAATCGAATGTAGTAAAAATCACATCTAAATCTAACGTCATTACATAAAACCATTCAAAACTTTTATTTTAATGTTTTTCTTTAGGTACTTTTTTGCTGTTGTTGTTCTTATTTGGCAACGTGTCAAAGGATTTCAAAAACCCCTAATCCTTATATGTAGCATCACTACAAGTAGGTTGTAGAACAATTTGAATCACTTCGTTCGAGTCCCAAAACCAACGACCGACGACGACAATGACAACGACAACGACGAGGACATAAAAATCACTACGTGTGTCATCGTCTACACATTGTCATTGTCATGTTAATGTTTTCGACTTGTTTCGTTTTTGTTATTTTTTTAATATGTCATCCTTAAGAGAAAGAAAAGAAAATTAGTTTAGTTATTGTTTTGGGTGCTCTCCAAAGTATCATAGCTGAAATTTTCTTCCAGGCATATGTGTGATGGTGATGATGGTATGAAAATGCAAATTTTATGTTAGTTTTTTTTCTTTTTGTTTTGTATTTTTTCAAAAAAAAAAAAGATTGAAAAAGAAACTAAAAGATGGCATTTAGAATAATAATTGAGGAAATGGTTTTAGTTTGCTTGAGCTGAACTGAGATAAGATATCATAGCTTTTCAAAAATGTAATAAGGTAAAAATTTCGTTAGAAACCTCCAAGTTATTTGAAATAAAAGAAAAATATGAAGGCATCTAAACTTTTGGGGTTCTTTGTTTTTGTGGAATTTTCTAAAAAGTACTTATAAGGTTACACTGCAAGTCTGTATAAGTGCATGCTACTTGAATTAAAAATTTTCACAAGTTTTGTATGAACTCCTTAGGCCTCCATACAGGGAAAAATTACCAACATGATATATTTGAATTATGTCCAAATTCTAAAAGCTTCCTAAAAGATGGAACATACAAACATAGTATAAGATTTAAGGGAATTCGGAACGTTGAAAAATGTTTAAATTTGCAATCTGATAAATCGAACCAATTGCAATAATAAACAACGTCAAAAATTACAAATCATATCAAAAATGTTTAATTTTAGGTTGTAATAGACTAGGTGTCCGTTAAAATGAGTAACTTATCTGGTCTTGGTAAAACAAAATTTAGTGTCTCAAGTTTGAAATTAAAATATTCAATATCCACTGAAATCGGTCTCCACAAGAATAAGAAAATATCAACAGTTCAAGTTATTTCGAAGAAGAGAGAAAGGCTCCATCCTTACAAACTAGCCTTTCCAAGACTCTTTCGCCATAATAATGCTGGAATGTTTTCAAACAGCACTTATGCTTGAAAATATTTTCAAATAGATAGATATGTTGAAAAATGAAATATGGGTTACTGGTGCCCAACGACCCTAACGAGCGGTGTAATTGGCACTTATTTTTCTAAACAAGGTAAGAAAATCATTTCTGCTATGTTTTGTAGTATGATTGATCAGTTTCTCTGACCAGAATATAAGCAGTATTCAGAAACAGTACAGGACCACTTAGCACACAGCTAGATCGAAAGATTAAGAACAGTTTTTGTAAATATACTGATCAGCAAGTCCTGATAAAATACATAAATCAAAGATTTAAAATTACATATAATCATTGGAAAATTCATGAAATTAAAAGAATTGCCGTAGCGTAGTTGACATTTTTTTTTTAAATTTTAAAGTCAAAAATATTCCGCTCATAGTAAAAGGTTATCCATTTTGCTGTTTCAAAAGTATGGGGCTGGAATTCAACATCTGCGAAACGAAGTGATGGTAACAAGAAAACTGACTGTTTTTTATCTGCTATTGAAGAGTACGACTTGGAGAGTATGTGGTTTCAAGAAGAAGATGCCACATGCCACACAATTTGATCAAATGTTGCTTTATTGGAAGAAACATTTAGTCCGCTTAATTTTTTGTCGTGGTGATTTCAACTGGCCACCAAGATCATGTGAGTTGACACTGCTGGACTTTTGTTTATAGGGCTACACGAAAGACCGTGTTTATTAAACAGTTTTAACTTTTAAGCTTTTCTTATTTTCAATTTTTAGAAAGAAAGACAAATTAAATTGTTTTGTCATGATAAAAAGAGTGTATACCGACATCATTAAGAAATTGCTGAAAGATCAAATCGATTTAATTCAGCAAATTATACCCGTGGTATTTGAAAACTTTAAGTTACTAAAAAAATATACAGCGAAAACCTCATTTTTGAGTGTCTTTTTGTAACTTTGTTAACTCCTTTTTATTGTATAGCACTCATAAGGTGGACTTTTATCTGATTCAGAAGTATCATTATTTTTTTGTGGCCACTCTTTTCATCATATAAATTTATATTAATTTAAAAAAATTGCTTTAAATTAAATTTCTTGTGAATGCTTTAAAAAAAGACTGATAAAAACTTCATTTCTCAAAATAAATGACGGCATGGCAAGATAAAAATAGTTACAAACGAAATTTCAAACAATATCCGACATTTTTTTTATTTTTAAATTTGCTTTTTTTATGTCGGCCACTAAAATTTTATTTGCCAGACAAAAACACAAACCACGAAAATATTAATTACAAAAATAGTGTGAATTAAATTAAAATATGTGGCAGCGTTTTTAGTGGTATTTGTTGCGTAGGTTATTTCCCAATAATGTTTTGGTTTGTTCATAGTGTTTTAACCTTCACTTAATTTTAACTGTGATATAATTTAGTAAAATTGATATTTCTTTGATGTTATTTTTTTTAATTAAAAAGTAAATTTTCTGGTTTAATTTTCTTTTCATTTATAATTTTAAAAATGTCATAAAAAAAGTTAAAACCCCAAATGCATTCCCATAATTATAATAATAAGTACACCACATGTATTGGTGTTCTATGATATTAAAAAATAACAACGTTTTTTTACTATTGTGTTTAATAAAACAAAACTCACCTGTCTGTTGCTATTGCTACTAAGTGTAAAATGGAAGCCGTACAACACAGGACATCACACGACGTCCAAATGTCACATAATTCTGGTCCAAGTATCCATCCTTGACTAATCTGTTTATGCAAGCAAAACAAGCAACATGAAAAAGAAATAAAAGATAAAAGCTTATTTTACACACACCACACACATTAATTAAGGACTAATTAAATAAAATGGCGCGTACAGAACTGTTCCTCAACTTCAATTAAAGAAGATGTCAGTTATTTTTTTGTGGTGTTGCTGCCTGCAATGGCTACTTGCCTCAGGACAATATTTTGTAAACACGTATTGTCTGTACAAATAAACCAAGAAACCAAAAAAAAAAAAATTAAATGTAACTTCAAGGCGCTCAAGCCAAATAAATATCCTCTAAAGAGTGAGGACATTGTTTGCTTTTAGAGTGCCTCTTCGTGTCCATACTAATGCGATCACGTGCTTACAAACAGTCCAAACCAACAAACCAAATAACCAACTCTACCTTGGGCTTTTCGAGTACATATACATACGAAAGTATACACTCGCTAATACATTATAATGCTAGTATAGAAGTCCAGTTGGAGGAAGCATCAATGGAATTATAAATAATTAGTAGCTTTATTCTTACCTCATAAACAGCACCCAATGGCATCACTAAACAGGCAACGAATAAATCCGCAACGGCCAGCGAAGCTACCAGATAATTAGCAACATTTTGCAAGTTCCGCTCCAGAATTATAGCTGCAATTACAAAAACGTTGCCTGGAATTGCAACACGTCGTTGCCACGTTCATAAAATATACATATATAAATGGTAGGAAGAAAAATATGCAAAAAAGAAACAGAGAAAGAGAGGAAGAGTTAGAGAAAAAAAAGAAGTAAACAAATGATAGTCAAGAGTATACACAACAATATTGTTAGATTAAAATATATGTATAAAATAAAATTTCATAATTATTTTAATTAGTGTTAGAACAAATGCGAGTATATTAAGTGAGGGTGCTAAGATCATTATTTTATATGTATTGGTTTGTGTGCAAAAAGTTAGTCTTGAAATAATAATTCGGGTGCAAAGATACTTTAAGGATATCAGGATATTTAGCTAATGAGATAAGTTTCTAATAGTTTTTTATTTAAAAAAGTTAATCATACAGGTTTCATTCATTATACGGAATTATAATCCTTGAGCATACATAAGATAGTTGGATTATATGAACTTTTTACCCAATGAACTAATTAAATTAAGTCAAAATATTAAAACAGGTGGGTGTTCCAATAATTCATTTGAGCCTCTTGGACAGAACTTAAAAGAGAGACTTAAAAATTTTAGTAAACCGTTGTCTAAGTGAAACGTTTCTATCCCGTGAGCACCGTTGTAAGGCTTCATGTGTGTCATTATTTTTTCGCTACTTTCATTAGCAAAGCTCTAGTCAATTAGATAGTTGCATTCTTCCCTCAAACAATTCAACCCTTAGACAGGTTCTTCTAGGAATGCTCATCAATTTACCCCTGAGCCCAATTTTGGACGTACTGTGTAAAGTACAGATATTTCTTTTTTGGTTTTTAAAAAACATGTCAAGTTTTGAAAAAAATCTTAAAGCAGTAAGTAGTAGTCAAGTTTTGTTTACTTAGAATTCTTCTGTAATAGCTTTATGTGGTTAATTCCTTTTATTCTTTTAGCTCTATGAACTTTTTTCTATTGAGTCAAAATCTAGAGTTAATTCAACTGCAATATAATAGAACCATGGAAGATGATAACACAAATTATATTATCTTTTTACACGAACTTTTATTATACAATTTCAATTTATACGTAATTTAAAAATTTGGATCCATCTTTTTGTTTAAAAATATCTTTTTCTTTTAAATATCCTAACTGCTGATGGCATTAGCCGTGTTTTTTTGGCATTCTATAAATAGTAGATATAGTACAAAATTCCCAAGAAAGCCCATTGGCAGTAGCCAGATTTTTGTATTTAAAAGTTGGTACAACTGAAAGAAGACCTGTCAAAATAATACTAAAAAAAACAGATAGAAGAAATTATGGGAAAACCAAAAGCTGAAATGAACTTCAGCAAAAAAAACTAACTAAAACTAATAAAATGGTAATTTTGCAAGTAAGAAAACATCTGGAAATTGAGATTCTATAAAAAAAGTTCATTTAACAATTGGTTTAAGGAGGGGGTTTGTTCTTAGAATACTACATTAACATTTGGTGTTGAAGCTCACCTCAATTCTTTAGTAACCTGATTCGTGTTGAAATGAGCTTGATTCGACTCGATTCCGGTCGGGGATCGGAGTCGAGTCAAAATTTGTAAAGAAAAACCTGTTTGAAGGAGTTGGTTTTACGAATAATGCGTTATGATCTGTTTATTTCTATGTTGGTGTACAAAAAACATAGTTTTATTATAATTAAATTAAAAAAAAAATGCACATGGAGTAGGTAGGATATTCTTATATGATGCTGAACTAATCAGTTCTTCATTGCTTTAAACGAATCAAACTATCTCACTTGCACTTCATAAGAAACACCAAAACATGCAATTAAGAAAGTTCCGTCAAACTTAATCATGTTTAAATTTTCTTTTGCATTGGAACCAAAAAGATTTATTTAATCTAAACTGAGATAAACTTTTGGTGGAAACATAAGAAATTTTAATTATCTTTTCTATTGTTTTCTCTTTCAAAATAAGCCCAGTTAGTCCAATTTCATTAACAAAAGTAAATAATATCAACAGTAACAGATTAATTGTTTTCCACAATAGAAAACACATGTTTCCAATTCAACGAACGCAGCCATCGAGATACAAATGCAATATCAAGCTTCCCAACATATGAGAACAAAATAACATAAGATCCATTTGAGACTCGTGTTAATGTCAAAAACCATCCGTAGTACGATTCTACTTTATCTTTTATCGGTAGTATCCATAGCACGGTTATTGTTTTTGTTATTTGTGTAAAATCCTACCATACTATTGATAGATTTTCCAACAAGATACGAGTATTTTGTGATAAAAACAAAAATGAAAAGAAGAACAAAAAAGTACGTATACGACCCAGTGCACCATTTTAACTTTGTACTGTGAAAGCAAATTTTTGTATTAACTAGGATACAAATTTCCTTAATGAGAGTTAACTTTTCTAGAATTTTAAGTCATTGGTACAAAAGATCTTTAATAAAGGCTGTTTTTTTAGTGGTATAGAATTTTGAAGTGAAATAAAACATAGATGATTCTAATCTGAGTTTTTAAATTTTCGATGACTTTTCCAATACTTGGGACCGTATATTGGCAATAATTGAATGTTTTCGACGAAGGTGTGAATTGCTTAGCAACTTAACATATCGCCACAGAAAATATCGATATAAAAAATAAATATCAAAAGAAAAATCAAAAGACCTTAAATGGCACGATCTTGCACACCAAACATTCAATCTTTGTAGATCTAATCAAGCCTTAACATGCATTTGAGCATTGTGATTACTCTAAGCAGAGCAGTTCTGTTTATTTGGTACCAATATTGATACTTACCGCTGATCAAATTGGTTCATTACAATTATGGGATCAATTGCAATTTTATTTTGGGTGCACTAAACGAATTTATGAAGCGTAATTAAGGTGTCGGTCAATTCCTGCTCATAGCTGAAGCAAAGTGGTATTGTCAAGTTAAAGTTATGTTTTTACTTCTTAAAATAACATACGTGATTAGAAACAAAAACTGAATTCCCTTTTCGTAGTAAAAATTAGTGTGAAGGCTTTTTTATGAGGGCAATTTTATGAATAAAAATACTTAAAATAATAGTAAAAAAAAAAGACAAAAAAACTCATATAATCAATTCAGGTTTCCAATATGAGGTTTTATCGAAAATATTCCACAATTGTCACATTTGTGACTATTATTTGTTTGACTTAAGACAAATGAATCTTCGCAATAGATTAAATTGGAACAATAAACAGTTTAACAACCTTTTAGAATTTGTTAACATTCACTACAAAAATATGAAACAATCGAAATTTTACAAAAAAAACTGTTTATGGCAGTTTTATTTCTTGAACTCTTAATAACAATTGAACGCAATGTTACAATCGTCGTATTCGGGTATAGAGACGGGATTGAGTTCAAAATGAAGACAATTCAGTTTTTTTTTTATTATTTATATTCACTCAAAGGGGTACCCTTTACACAGTGCGAGCTTCAAAAAAATAGGGAAGGATTTAAGAGGAGATACCGGTGCACATTTGGTCTTAAAGTTCTGAACATCAAAATGGGAGTTAACAACAAAGTCGGCAAAAGCATTCCACATTTTGAAGTGCGGGTAGACTCAAGGTGTTCAAGGGTAAACAAATGATCATTCCTGGAAGTGCGAGTATTACGGCTGAAATGTTTAAGGGGTGGAATGCAACTGGCTAATTCGACAGAAAATTGTTTATTAAAATATTGATAAGACAACGAAAAGAATTAAACATTGCGGTGGTGTTCTAGCGATGTAAATGTTTCGATTATAGTTCTATCGCCTTTCATTTTTAACCCTAGAAAGATAACCATATTTCATAGACCATAAGTAATACACATGATTTATACGTCAATTCGACGTAGGTTATCTTTCTAGCGTTAAAGCCCTTGTTTGTATTCTATCCAAGAGGTTTAAATTTGTTTTTGGGGGCACCTGCCCAGATATGCGAAATATATTCAAGCTTTGTAAATTACAGCTAGATCAGAAGGGGTTTCAAATTAATTGCACCGTGTCGGAGAAATCCTTAGCACGTGGCAGCATTTTTGGCAATATCAAATATGTGATCATTCCATAAAAAGTGTTCCGTGATTCACATACCGAGTACGAACAGTTGATAAGTTTCCTGGATGCAAGTGCCACTCATAGATAGCGGCATCGGGGGTGTGTCAAGCTTTAAAGACAGGAGACAGCATTGAGTTTTCAAATCATCAAATTCTGTACGGTTTTTGTTTCCCCATTGAACAATGCTGACAAGATAAGAATTTAATGAGCTTATCATACCCTACCGTTGAATTTTCACATCCAAATGACAAGGATGTGAATCTATAAACGAATATGAAAAGCTAAGGGGACTGTCGTCAGCGAAATAGTTTAATGGAAGAGAGTCGAAGACAAAACGGAGCCCTGAAATCGTAAAATCAGGGTTTAAATCCACAGTACTTTCTGAAAAAACAAAGTTTTTCGAAGGTTTGTCGATTTTTTGCCATGTTGCATTCTCAACTTGAGGTCAAAAGCATAGATTATTCATAAGACGCATACCGTCTATTTTTGTTTTTCAGTCTTAATTGGTTAATTTTTTGAACGACTATATGCAGACACAATTTGTAGTTTGTTTATTTGCCTTAAGATCGTGGAAAATTATTGCAAAACTAAATTTACTAATAACCAAAAAAGTGTGAAATTTTTACTATTTTCCTCATTTTTAGAAATCTTGGGTTCTTAGTGTTGGATATTCGGATTACTAATAAGGTAACATCATAAATAAGTAACCGAAATCTCAGGAATAGCCAATTTAACGCAAAATATCATTATATTAAAATGAAGAAGTTACTGGAATAATAACTGGAAACAATATTTTTAAGCTTGTAAATTTTGGGAAAGAAAATAGGAATTTTCATCAAAATACATATACATATATGTGTATGTATACTAAAAAGAATAACGTCTTAGACATGTGGTAAGATTTTTAGAAAATTTCAATTGTTATCTTTCTTGTACAAAAATGAACACATAAATAAAACTCCCGAAAATTGGGGAAATAATTTTCCAGCTCGAACTTTGAATAACATTTAAAAAATTAGGTTTCGATGTATTTTTCTAAATTTATTTTTAATAATAAAGATTCAAAAACCTAGTAAAACAATTGAAAAAGAAATAATTTGAAATCTCCTTTCCGAAGCTTTGTTGAGAATATTTTGAAATAAAATGTACGTACACACGATTCGCAACGCTGAAGATATTTTCTTATTCTCTATCATATGCTTCCCCATCAAGAACTTAATCTGAATACGTTGCTGAGCTTACCAAAATGTTATAATAAAAAAAAATTTAAAAAAAACCAATAAGTCTCATTTTGAAGAAGAATAGTTCATCTATTTATTTCTTCTTAGAAACCCATTACAAAGAATCTCACCAGATGTCTTTTGTTCATGCCATTATAATAGTCAGTCATGTCATCCTTAAACGTATCACGTACGTTGACTTTTCGATTTGCACTTTTATTCCCGTCGCTATATACTCGCTATCGCCTTTGCCTTCGTCTTTGCCGTCATCATCATCCTTAACGTTGTTCTTGTCGTTGTCGTCCTTGTTGCCGTAGCTCGTCGTTGTTCGTTCTTATTCGTCGTTGTTCGGCGGAACCCAAACAAACGAGATCCTTGCCATACGGATAGGTTCACCATAGCGTAATTGAATTCACCATAAATTGCTAAGTAAAAATATCTACTGCTGTTACTGGGTACATTGCTATTGCTGCAACATTGCCAGCGTCATTTTCAATTTAAGTTCTGTGTATTTTTTTTTTGTTTCTCCCTTGAACCATTATTCCTTTTAGAAGACACATATCCAGATACTCATATAATAAAACAACTTTGTTAAAACTAACCGTGATGGTAGTTGTATTGAATATATGGGGGAGGGGGGTGTGAGAACGAGAACCAAAGAATGAAAATGTGTACTTACCGCAACTTCACAATTTATTTTTCGATTATTTTTATGGATTCTTCTAAGAACTGACAGAGGAAATTTATATAGGTACATCGCAGCGGCCAGCGCCGGAGGCATCGGGACAGAGGGACGTGCCGGTCGGTGGTGCCGGCAGGAAACGGAAAAGACATTTTCCCAGAAAAGTCAAAGATCCAAATCACTAAATCAATTAGTAACTGTGGCAATGATGTCGATGGGGAATATGGAAGCAGTCGATGGCAAAAGAGTAGATTGCAGTGTATAAAAGCATATTAGAGTCGTTTATAGGGAAATAGACAGGGACCTTATTGCCACCATCCCTCTTTAAGCAAGTGTTTCGTTTTTGCTGTTTTTTTTTTGTTCGGTTTTCCTTTTCGTGATAAATGCGTTGAAAATGAAAGAAAGAAAGGATGATTGTAAAAGCTTCATTATGGTTCTCGTACAATTGGGAGTATTGCAATTAAGTTAACAAAACACTGTCTTCTAAGATACGTCACGAGTAGTGTAAATGTAGCTGTAGAAAAAGTTTGCTTTTAATTACAAAACTTATTTGACTATCAAAACGATGATTGGTAATTAAAATTTTGTTGACTTATTTTCAATGATACTTGAAAGTATACCAACTCATACTAATGAGGTATTGAATGCTGTGGAGAATACGTTTGAATGTACGTTTTTAAAAACTTTTTATATGAAGAGAGTTTTTTTTTAGAACTTTAGATACTTCTGGGGTATAAATAAGCAGCATGACAAGAAATAGGAGAGTTCCCTATGGGGCTAATTCTGTAATTAAAAAGTTGCGGGTTTAAACTAAATTCTTATTTTTTTTGTGATAAATGTATACGTATGTTTGAGTAACTTTAACTTTTATAATGTATGTTGAGCTTTCTCTTCAACTACTTATCGTTGTCGTCATCATGTTGGGAATTCAAAAAGTCTTGTGTTACAAATTAACTGCTTTGGATTTTGGATATGTTATGAAAGTCAATAGTTTTAAGGTTTAAAGTTTTTACTTTTAAAATAAAATTTACATTGAACTTAATTCTTTTTAACTCTTAAACTATGGGCTATTTTTAATACTTAGCAACCAAAGTGTATTACTTTCAAAAACTAAAATTTGAATTCATATAAAAACAATATTTCTGATAAAATTATGAAAGTGGTCATATTTTCTTAGTTTTTGGGATAATTAGTTTTGAATAAAGGTCTCAATCTTGTTGAAATTAAGGATTTTTGAAGAAAATATTAGTAATAGCAAATATAATGTTGGGCACGAAATGGTTTTATTTTAAACTATGAGTTTATGTAGCTCTACAACTCCCGACCGAACAATTCTTAATCACTTTTAGCAAATAATTGAACCAATCCTTATCTAGGATTTGCACATGAGGAAAACAACTGCGGCTTGATTACTAAGCCCTTTAAAACAGAGCTATTATTCTTTAAAAATAGAAACAAAACTACAGATTATACAATCTCTAGAATAGTCGTGACTCAACTGAAGTATTACCTAGGAGTAATACTAGATGCAAAGCTAAACTGGGGCCCAAATATACTAGAGAGATCTAAAAAGACCCTGATAATATTCTAACTCATGCAATTGGATCTTTAACAGAAACTGGGGACTGAATCCGCAATATGTAAAGTAGACACTGAAATCGTCACACCAGTGGTAATTTATGATAACATGGTATCACAGGTTCATATCGCAATATTCATTGATAGCCAAGCAGTTTTAAAATTAATGTCACCACAACAATTAAATTGAAGCTTGTAAATTACTTTCACCAAAAGCTTATAGTTCTTAGCTCACTGCGTAACATAATGCTCTGCTGGGTACGAAGTCTTAGCGATGTACCTGGGAATGAGAGAATTGGCGAGACTAGGTTCCAAACTGAAACAATCCAGTATATACTCAACCACAAAAGACAACCCATCGTGCAAGTTAAAGCGCAAATTGGTAACAAGACTGTCAAGATACTAATAAAAGATAGAAGAACTTTGAAACCTGTTCCACGACCAGGAAATGATGGCCGAAATTGCCCAAGAAATGACGACGAAACAAAATTCCGCTGATCATGACCTGTTGGGTTACTTTAAAAAGAAAATGCTGCTTGCCACCGATGATATGTCCAAAGAAGGAACTTATGAGGAAGAACAAGACGAAACAGTTCAATTCTAATGCCACACTAGAAAAAAATTATAAAGCAGGCATTTATTTCGAAGAAATAAAAGATATTTAAGGAAACAGCCTATTATGCTTCATCAAAATTTCTAAATGGAAAGTAAAAGACATACCATAAATACGGTAGATTTAATCACTCACTTTAAGTAAAGCTTAATACTGGGTATCACAGTAAATCTACACAGTGTGCCTATAACTTCATCGATCACCAGCCCATCAAACTAACCTAACTCATTCCAAAGTCATAACTTTTAAAGAAGTTTTTGTAAAATGTTCGAGCAAAACGCACGTAGGACTTATATTCTATTGAACTACAGTCAAATAAAAGATTGTAGTTCGACACGCAAAGACTAAGACCCTATTCACTTACATGAACTTGTCACCAATTTCAGCGGTTTAACAATTTAAAAACTAGCCGAAGGAGAATTCCCCCAAACAACACGAATTAGGGGATAGTTATTTCGGTCATGGGAGTTACAGAGTTAAGGGATAACATTTTGAACTGAAATTGAAGACATGGATTTCGACGATCTACAGTTTACAAGTATACAAAAATTCAAGCAATGCCAAAACAACCTATTCTAAAATTAATCTTCACATGTTTTTTGTGGGGAGCCATAAGGGACTGATGTTATACCAATAATCCATAAATGCTTTAAGTGTTCAGCACTATCATCCATAATCTCTGTGAGCTTTAGCAGAAAGCACTTTAAACCACGTCTTATTTAAATTATATCAAATTTAGCAAAATTGTATGACAAAATTGAAAATCTCCAGAATGATTGGTACCTTTCCTTCCAAACTTAACCTCTCTTCCCTTTCAATGTTGCAATGAGAATCACAATTAATTGCTGAACCATAAAAGATAGCGCTACTATAATTTTTTAAACTTTTTAAAATTCCCCTTCAAAAATACTAACATCTTCTCTTATTACATAATACATATGAGCGTTTTTAAGGTTTTCAAAGAGCATGAAGTTTACTGACATCGAAATGTTAACTTAAGATCTGAACACAAGGCAAACAAAAATTCACGGTCAGTCCCGTCATGTGAAACTGAGACATCTGAAACGAGACTGAGAGGAGATTGTTTATTTTGGTACGATATTTTCAGGTACTCCCAAAAGTCTTTAAGTTTTATCACAAATATCTTTCATTTTGAATTTATTGCTGAGACTGTGTCAATTATAAGTTTTTAACATCAAGATATAACAACATTTTTGATGAAAAAAATATCCTTGATTTTTGTAACTTCTAGCCACAACATTTTTGATTTTTGTCTCAATTTCTACATCCTCTTTTAACTTAAGTCAAATTTTAAAACCTTAAAAAACAATTCAGCGAAGCGTTACCAGCACAAACCTGAGTCATTTTTCGATTTGGTGGGACTGAAAAAGTCTTGTGTGCTTAAATGGTTACTCGTACCAAGAATAAATAACATGTTCGTTATTTTGAAACGTCGAAAGTTCTCGATGCAACTTTTCTAGCTGAATTTGTGTTAACTATCTTATATTTTGACAGTTTCAATGTACATGCTAAAGAAAGCACTTGTAAGACATCGAATGATTTGGTAAAAATTCTGTTTCTGAAAAATCGAAAGCTCCTTACATTATGTTCACCAACCAGTAAATGTACAAAAACCGACCGACGACGATAGAGATAAAGCTAGTTTAATATTAGAACAAATTTGTCGAAGGTATAGATTATTTTTGCTCTGCGCAAAAACGCCGCCGCCGGTACACGCTATACCCTCTTAAAATTGTTATTAGCTAAAGATAGTATTGATTTATTGTGTTAACAATAAACTACAGAGGTACATATAAAAAGGATATCCTTTAGCTGATTATTTCCAAGACTGAAACCTTGAAAATGTTTAAGTCTTCAAACTCGAACGTCATAACAATAGATACAAAAGAAAAATCTCCCTTCTTTTTTGTTCGAAACAATAAACAATCAACTACTTTTTCTCTTCTCCTATGATTGCTGTCTAGATTCGTTCTCTTCTTGCTTTTTTTTCCTGTCCTGTCTAGGTGCAATTATATCACGACTCTCAAAGTATCTAGAAAAGTTTTTATTTTTCTATCCTTTAGATAATTCAGATACTCAGGTGAATATCTATATAAGTGTCGATATGGTAGACATGAATGTATGTAGGTAAGGAAGGTAGTTTTATCTACGCTGTTATTTTCTGTCTGAAACAAATAAACGATGCCTAAATAAAGTTTAAGGTGAAGATTGTTGGACTTTTCACTTATCGTTCGCTGGATTTCACTTATTCTTTCATTGTATTTTTCTTAGTTTTGTTAGTTTTGTTATTTTGTCATTTTTTGTTGTTGTTCTCTTCTTTATTTTATGTGTTGGTGTTCTTTCCTGCTCCATAGATACTTTTCACTATCCTGGATCTGGGATCCTTACAAGGCAACTTCCTCTATAGAGGATAACTTCGTAAAATAGAGAGTCAGAAAGTGGGGCGAATTGAATGGTTTGAAGGACTTTTGCAGATAAAACTTGATAAGACTCGCTGCCGGCCGCCACCACCGCCACCGCTATTCACCGTGATACTTCACGAACGTAATTGATTACGATACTTCTGATGAGGATATTGTATAAGGATCCATTATATGCCTTAATCAAGAATAATGAATGGCACTATAGGTACTGTGTGTTATTTTTTTATTTTTTGTATTTGGTTTTGTTTCTCCGTCACCTCGTTTTTCCTCAACTTCTGTGGTTCTTTTCAATTGATTTGATGTGAAGAAGAGCACGTTCTCATTATAATGATGCCAGATGGTATTTGTCTGTAGGAGAGTAAGATGAATCATGAAGAATGAGTTGTTTTTCCCTTTTTTGTATTTCGTTCTTTACTTTTCCTTTTATACTTACATCCATACGATTTTTCTTTTTGCTTTTCTCATCAACTTAAGCTTTCACAGGTATCTATAAGTATGTATGTATTTATGTATCTGGGCAAATATTTGCTGTGTATAGATACTTTTACACAAAATAGGCTTCAATAATTTTATAGCAGAGAGCCTTTTATTTGGAAAGTCAAAACGATAGATCTTATCTGGATATAACTTACCTACACATAGTTATTTTTATTTATTGCATAATAAATACACATAAGAATAACAAGTTCCTAAAAAATATCGAATATTGGGTTTGTATCAATTTTGACATAGGTATAGGCTTTTGGAAAGGAAAGAAATAATAAGAAAAATTGGCAGAATTAAAGCCGAAATTATATAGAATTTAAAACAAAGCTTTTTCGCCGGTAAGGGAACAAGTGTCTTCTTTCTTCAAATTTTGTAACTATTTTTTTAAAAAATTGTTTGTATTGTTAAAAATATTGTAATATAGTACAAAGCAAAGTTAAAGTTAAATAGCTATTTTGAAGACGGTACCGACTTAAGTATATAAGATCACTTGCTTTTTTTTCAAGGCGATTTGTTCAAAATCTTTAAATTTTTTAAGCACGATGTTTTTTCTTAGAAAATTTGAACATGATCTAATACAGTGCGTCTTCTTAGAGGTATAGAACTTTGAAACGGAATAAATCAAAGATTTAATTGGCATTAAATGTACTTTTTGGAAATATTGTTTTCTAGTATTTTAATTTAAATATACTCACAATACAAACTCACTGCACAGTCTTTGTCAATCTGGTTTTCGGAAGAAACAGAGTTAGTTACCGCACTTTTAAACGTAACTGATGACATTAGAAAAGCGTAAGATAAAGACCAGGTTACATTTCTAGTTTTATTGGATTTTTCGAAGGCTTTCGATTCCATATAGAAAACTCATGGAAAATTTTAATTTTTATTCTAGTGCAACTAAATTAATTTTTTTTTATCTAACTGATATAGGAAACAAGCAGTGCAAGTAGGTGACACCCTGTCAAATTTTTTGCCGAACTTGTGTACCACAAGGTTCCATTCTGGGGCCTCTCTTATTTTCTGCTTAAGTAAATGAACTTCCATCTACACTACTCAATTGCAGCTGTCACTTATATGCTGATGACGTTCAGCTTTAATTCAGCTGTTCATTTATCAAACATGGAGCTTTCTGCGTCAATGAAGACCTGAAGAGAGTGGAAAATAGGTCTTTGTCAAACGGATTTATGTTGAACCCTACAAAATTCAAATGTCTTGTAATTAATAGAAAATATCTTGACATTTCTTATTTTTCACCGATTGTCCTGAGCAATGCTTCAATCAAATAAGTGGTTACAGCAAATAATCCTAGTGTGGCTTTTAATCGTCTTTTGACTTGGGATGATCAGATAAATGCACGCTTTGGTAAGGTTTGTGGAGTACTTCGTACGCTATGGGTTACACAATCTTTCAAACCATTAAAATCGCTTTTGCTTTTTGCTTAAACCTTGGTAATTCCTATCCTTGCTTATGGTTGTGAAATCTATTCTAACTGCAGTTTCACGAGCAACACTTAATGTAGCTTTGAACTCAATCGTTCGTTATGTTTTTGTATTACGTAGATATGATAGGATATTTGATTTATCAACTTATTATCCTTCCTTTCTTATATTTAATATCGGAACGTCAAATTGTTGTGAATTCGGTTAAGCTTTGGAACACTTTACCTCGTAGTATAAAACAAAATCTGAACGCAACAAGCATAAAAAGATTACTTAGATCTCACTTTTCAATTTGAACATTTTTAATAATTTGTTTTGACAAATTGCTTTATTTGTTTTATTGCTAGTTATAGCGTAGAAAAATATGTGCAAATGATAAAACTTTATGTCAAAATAGGTGTTCCTAAGTAGTACCGATGCGAACGTTGCGCCTTTTTAATGGAGGACACGGTAGTCCTTCCAAATCGACTATTTAACGATTGGTGCCCAAATTCAAGCCTGCCAGCTTAGATAACAATTAGTTAATACACGAACGTCAACGAAACGCAAGATCTGGACGGCACCAGTCACTTTTTTTTGTCTCTTTGAATAAGCCGCAAACCAACATGATTTCTGAGCCTAAGCCATAGAAAACTTCATCTTTCCAATGAGCGCCATCCAGCGGAACCGCGGTGGCTATTTAAACAAATGTTTTCATGGATAGGGTTCTCACTTAAAGATAAAACCTTATCGATAGATATCTCGTATACTACTTATTTTATTTTATTTAAAAATTGACCAGCTTTTCATTGAAACGCCTTTATAAGAATGAAAGGACGTAGCTTGGTTAATAGATTATTTGACGTTATTAAATGCTATAAAATTGATTAAATTTGACTAGCATTGATATCAAAAAGTTGAAGTCAATATAATCTTTGGTGGTTCAAGTAGAAAAAAAATGTTTATTTTTTTTTCAATTTCGCAATAAAAATGTATTTGTAGAATTTTCAAATGCAATTAAATCTAAATTTTTTCGAAATACTTATCCAGGAAATTTGAACACAAAACTGAAATTACTCTTAAAAAATTCAGTAAAAATTTAAATTTGTTTGAATCTTTAGTTAAGATTCTTAGCACTTTTTAAAATAAATCCTTGTTTTGAGTCAACTCTAAGAACAAATTAAACCAAAACTTTTAATTTGACTCAATACAACAACTTTCAATAAAGAATAAAAGATATTTGAAATAATAACGACCATTTTGATTGAAAATTTTACTTAAGACCGCTTTAACTTAGAAATTTCTGCACCAAATAAAGTTCTCCACCAAAATTCAGTTTTGTCAGAATTTTTTCAAAGTGAATTTCCATATCTAATTTTTCTGGGCCATATCATGAACATATTTTCTTGGGAATACATAGAAAATATAGAAAAACAAAGTATTTTCTAGTCTAAGCCCCAAACTAGGTTTGCTTGAGGAAATGCTTTGAAAAAAAAGCAATGGGCAGAAACTTAGTTTAATCTTTCTCTCCAGAGGTTCAGATAAAATTCTAAAAAGTGTAATAATTTTCAAACGAAATGCAGCAATTATATTCAAGCTTTCTTAAATTACTGCAATTTCAAACGAAATCTCTTCTTCTAAGTTTCTTGTAAAGAAAAAGTAGGTACCTAGCCAAATTAAAATGATTAGGAAAATATAATTCTCACAAAAATGACACACGTTGCGTTGGGAAAACAAAATTTTTGATTTAAATTTATGTAGGTACGTATGTATATAAATCACACTCAAATGTCACATCATCGTCACAAAATCCTGCCACCAAATGGATATTCCTTAGAGAAATCTACGAACTGTATAATAAGAGCATGACAATTTGATTTGCTTAAAGTATACCTACCATGTATACATATGTATATATGTAAAGATATATGTACGACGTACGTGTATTAAATTAAGTTTATTCATATCACTGATGAATAAAATCAACTCAATATAAATAATCACATTAAATCATTAATTTTCAATTTGATATCGTATCAAGTTGATATTTTTTTGAAATCATTTTCCAAATCCCATGTCGTTTGTTCCTCAAATAAAATTTCATTTATTCTACACACGCAAACACTCAAACCTACACCACACACCATACGCACGTATATTATATGAACTTTCCAGAAACTCGAAGAAAATTGATTGCCTATCAGCTATCACTAGGCAATTTGCCAAATAATGGATTAAATGGCATTAAAAAGAATTATAAATTGTGCACATCCTACACGAATTTGCCTTCAGTCAAATCCCTAATGAGCCATTCAAAAGAAAAAAAAAAAGAATGTAAATTTAAAATTGAATCTCTAGATACCACAACTTCGACACCTTCGGAGTTAAGAGGATTTGTCAAAAAATGATCACAAAAGTTTGACATCCTTGTGCCCAGCAAAAAACGAAAAACGAAAAGAAAAGTTAAATAAAATAAAAAATATCCTTTTCTCCATATATAATAATCCGCTTTTGGCGTTGATGTTGTACCTTAGTACCTACTCTACTCTATGTATTTTTATCATAATCCTTGAGAAGAAACGGAAAATTGAGTGAAAAGTCTCTGTGTGATGGCAGTGTGTATTATGTCATGCAGCTTATTCATTTCTTATTACACGTTTTTCTTTTGCTCGTCCTTTTTTTCTTTTTAATTGAATGTGTTTTTCTCGTCACAGTCACAAGAGGGAAAACGGCAAACGGCAAATGGAACTTGGAACTGCGATCATCAACGACAGAGGTACCATCAGTAGCACCACTGTCATAGTCATTGAATTGCTCTCTAGAACTACCGCCAAACGTAGTTTGGCTGAATTGAGAGTCAAATTTACTGGCGTTTTTTATGGGCCCAAATGGAATTGGCTTTGGCTGGCATTGCAAGGGCGTTGAGAGTTGAATGTTGAGCGGCACGGCGCGCGCGGAGCTACCCTGAAAAGTCATCATCATCACATGATTCAGTTCTTCTTTGAAGGAAATTTGCACAAAATTGAAAATTGTTCTACTATACTCCCTCTATGATGAGACTTTATTCACCATCCCGTCCCCTCCTATAAACTCCAAAACAGCCTTCATCCTTTCCATCAGCAGCTCTAGCGTCGCAGAGCTTAGGCGCGAGTTAGAAAAATGAATATAAGAAAAAAAAGGAAGCGTCATGAATATTCCTTCTTTCTAGTAGGACGAGTATTACGAGTACTACGAGTATATAATACGACAGTGTTCAGTGTTCACAAGTCAGGCGGGACATTTTGCCAGTTTCATTTGGATTTGGAATGTGGTACTGGTGATGATGGAGGAGGAGGAGGAGGGTTTAGATGAGTAGAATGTTCAATGTTTGGGTGTATAACACGCAAAAATATGTGCCTCTTGCCACACAAAAGTCCCCATTTACAACGAAATTGGAATTGATAGAATAAGTTTCTCATTCTTTTTCCTTCGTTGAGTTGGAAAATAGAATTGACGTTTTTATGGGAATTTATTTGAAAATTCAGAAACTGTATTTTTTCTATTCTATTTTTTAACCTTCCCTCCTCTCTCTTTTTTGTTTTTGTGTTCACTTGAAGTGATTTGGAAATTAAACGGTTTTATTTTGCATAATTTTAAAAGTAGATTTGCAATAATACAATTATTCGTAAATTAAGGTTAAATCAATGGGTGTTGATTTGAATCATAACAAAATTACAATAATTATAATTTTGGGGAGTTTTAATTGATAATAATATATTAGCTCTCTTAACACCTTGAAAATGGTCACTGGTAAGCTTAAAATAAGATTCTAGATTTTTATTAAACCCTAAAATACGATAATGGAAAAAGTAATAAGCGTAGGTATGTTTTTTTATATAGGGTTATTAAAAATGGAGCGTTACACGATAGAACAACGTGTCTTCATTATTAAAGAATATTTCAAAAATAGTGAAAGCTTGGCGGCTGCAGTTCGAAAATTTCATACAAAATATGGTCGGAATAGTGTTTTAACTTCGTCAACTGTGAAGAGATTAATTGAAAAATTCATGGAGACTGGATCCGTTGCAGACGCCAAACACACTGGTCGTCCAAAAACAAGCCGTTCAAATGTGAATGTCGAAGCAGTGCGTGAGAGTGTTACTGACAATCCAGGAACCTCAATTCGACGCGACGTTCGTGGACAAGAATTGCAAATTTCAAGAACCTCTCTACAGCGTATACTCAGCAAAGATCTGTGTCTTCATGCTTACAAAATTCAATTAGCACAACAATTGAAGCCTAATGACTATGGACAGAGAAGAGAGTTCGTTGAATGGATTATTGAACATCAACAAATGGATCCTGATTTTTCGATCAAAATCATCCTAAGCGATGAAGCACATTTTCATCTTGATGGCTTTGTCAATCGCCAAAATTGCCGCATTTGGGGTTCGGAGAACCCACATGTGATTGTCGAAAAACAAATGCATCCACAACGCGTGACTGTATGGTGTGGATTTTGGGCTGGATTACACAGTTCTTTCTGCAAAAATTGGATGTGTCCAATATGTGGTTTCAACAAGACGGTGCCACATGTCATACAGCCCGTGAAACAATTCAATTACTGCATAAGACATTTCCAGGTCGTGTACTCTCTCGTTTCGGTGATCAAAATTGGCCTCCTAGATCGTGTGATTTAACACCATTAGACTTCTTTTTATGGGGTTATTTGAAATCACAAGTCTATATCAACAAGCCCACAACCACCTCTGCATTAAAGGAGGAGATTCAACGCTGCATCAACGAAATTCAGCCACATTTATGCAGAATGGTCATGAAAAATTTCAACAAAAGAGTGCGCATGTGCATGCAAAGCCGTGGAGGCCATTTGTCCGAAGTGTTATTCCATACATAACCTTATCCTATGTACTTTACGAGTCAATACAAATATAACTATCAAAAGACTAAAAACGGCGTTTTCTATTTAATTCAAATCTTGCGTTAATTTTGGGACACCCTTTAGTAGCTGCAAAAATTATATTAGATAAATGATAAGATAGGGTTTTCAGACACAACGCTTCTTATGATAATTTTCAAAGGTACTTTGTTTCAAATTCCATACATGAATAAAGGATTCTGACAAAATTTTATTCTGATTGATAATTTAATCGACAAATAATTAGAGAATAGGTTTAGTCGGACAAAATGGAGCCCTTAGGTATAACAGCCAATTTTCAATTTATAGAAACAATTATTTGTATTGCCTCCAACGTGTTTATTACTATTGAAATAAAAGACATACGATGAACTACAAAGTTTTTTCTTACAGTTTTTATGTTTAAAATTTTGACAGAAAGTTAATATCATACGTCCACAGAATGTATAAGCGGTTTGTAAAAACCGCTGCTGTGGAAAAAATGTTTAAAACTCAATAAGTGAACATAAACTTGCCATTTATCCCAATAATTTAGTTTTAGCTTTAAAACGTTCACAACCATAAGCTTTGTTAAAGTTTCCCAATTTGGTCCTTAGAACCACTTGGACGCCGTGTTATTTAACAAAATTAACGAGTAAAGGGACCATAAGACAATCACCTTAATTTTTGAGAAGCCAATGCCCCCACGGAGTATGACAGTTTGTTGGACAATTCTTGTTCTAAAATGAGGATGGAAATAGAGTTTTGGTTAAAGATGGACATTAAAGAGCCATGGGTACAGCCTCGAAATAGAAAACGCATAGATTAGGGTGACTGTTGCTTAAAAGTTGGACTAGCCCTACAGCCCAAAACAAAATCTATATTTTCCAAATTCGTTTTATCAAATATCTTGGTGATTTTAAGTACTCACTCGGGATTGCAATTTGACCCTTTTGGCAATTTTTGTGTGAGGTGATGAATCAATTCTTTCGATAAAGGCCAATAACATCCAAGCAATTTTCGATCTACAGCCCGAAACCATCAACAAGGTCTTAGGAAATTACTAGTATTAGAATCCACTAAGGTGAATCCAGAAAAGTCAGTTTTTTAAACGATTTTTTGTTCCATTAATAATTTGTAGTACCCGTGGCATGATGGTTAGTGCGTTGGACTGTCATGCAAGGCGTCTTGGGTTCAATCCCTGCCTGTGCCACCTTAATTAAAAAAAAAAAAAATAATTTGCGCGGGTACTGCCTCTTGCGGTGAATTGACGAATCCTTCAAGAGTAAATCTTGTCATGAAAAAGTGCTTTCTTAAATTAGCCGTTCGGATTCGGCCTTAAATTGTAGGTCCCTTCCATTCCTGACAACAGTACTCGCACACAGGAATGGTTAAAAGTTGTAAGTCACTAGGCCCTGGTTCACAACGGACTGTTGCGCCACCCAATTTAATTTATTTTGTATTTATTTAATAATTTGTAATGTATTTCTTATCCAATTTCGATAGATGCTTTCAGATTTTTCTGGAAGGATAGGTTATTCCTGAAAAACGAGGTAATTTTACGTCACAAGAGATGGCACAACAGGTTAATATTAACCTTCTCTGGGTCCCGCATCATAGAGGCATTCCAAGAAACTGCCAGCACAAGATGAACTCGGCAAAAATAGTACATTACTTATTCTACTACGTTTGGTTAATGCTGGCATACTAATCTCTACTTGTAAGCTATGTTTCCAAAACTAGACACTATACACAAAACTAACATTAGGTGCAATACCATCTCAACCTATCAGACTACGAAAAATAAATGTCCTAAATTTAAAATGTTCAAGGTACTTGAAAACGGGTGTCATAACCGGATACTACTTAATAGCAAGCCACGTGGCTATATGTGTTTTCAAGAGAGAATTTTTCAGAACCTGCATGGACGAGGAATTAAAGGAACAAGTTATAAGTGTACTGCTCTTTCCTAGAAAGCCACTTCAACCTATTGTAACCTTTAAGAAAACAAGTCAAAATTCTCTATTTAAAATTTTGATTTTCTTATAAAAATTATATTTGCTTGAAATTTGGTTTGCCAAAAAAACCTTTTAAAAAACTAATGTTTTAAAAAGCATAATTTTAAACGTATAGGTTGTTTTTTCTTAATTTCAGTTATTTTGAGAAATTTTGAACAAAATAATGAAATTTTGATTTTCAAATAAAATATTTGAACTACAGAAATTTCAATCCAATTCAATGATTTTTAAATTATAGTTAAAATCACAATAAACAAAAAATCAAATTTTCAGTTTAAAATATTAAGATTCGTCTCAGTCTCGTTTCGGGTGCCTTTAAATAATATCTTACCCGTTCTGTTCTCGTCTTATTGCCAACTATACTTGCCCCATAAATCAAATAATGAAGCATACTTTTTCGACATAAAAACAAAACTTAAAATGAATGCAAGAACTAGTTTCAGTTATTATGGTCTTAAATTTTGATATAAAGGGTGATTTTTTAGCTATTATCTTTTTGGCAACACTGATTTAAACAGCTGACAAACTTTTTGTATTTTGTTTTATTGTCAAACATCGGCGTTTTGGTCTATAATTTAACCATGAATAGTCTTAAAAAGGAACAACACTTGCAAATTATTGAATTTCATTATCAAAATGTGTGCTCTGTAAGAAATTTCATCGAGCACTTCTTCCATTTTATGGTCAGTTTATTCGACACACTGAAGCGGCTATTCGGGTTATTGTGACTAAATTTCACACCAAATTTACATTGTTCGATATTAAACCACCAAGACTCTTACTTAGAGGGTGAACTAAAGAAAATATCGCAGCTGCATCGGCCAGTGTTAATGATGACTATCAATAATGGATTCATCGCCGTTCGTGAAAATTGGGCCTCAGTTGCTCAACAACATGAAACATTTTGCGGAAGGATTTAGGTGCCTTTTAAAATATGGTTCATGCAACAATTGAAGCCGAACGACAAATTTTGTTCAGCGACGAAGCTTATTTTTGGCTCAGTGAGTCCGTAAATAAGCAGAATTGTTGACTTTGAAGTGAACATCAGCCAGAAACATTGCAAGAGCTACCAATGAATCCAGAAAAAGTCACAGTTTGGCGTGGTTTATCGGCTGGTAACATCATTGGACAGTACTTCTTGAAAGATGATGCGAATCGTAACGTAACTGTGAATAGTGAGCGCCACCGTGAGATGATATCCAACTTTTTGTTTGCCCAAAACGCAAGAGCTTGACTTGCATGACAAGATGGTGCCACATGTCACTTACCAAATAGCACGCGCAACAATGGACTTATTGAGAGTAAAGTGTGGTGAACATATTATTCACGTTCGGTACCTGTCAATTGGCCGTCTAACGCCTTTAAACTATTTTCTGTGGGGCAATTGACGCATTTGACTAAGAAGACAACATTGAAGCATTTATCTGTGAGATACCGGCCGAAATGTTGGAAAGAGTATGAAAAAATTGGACTAAACGGATGGAACATTTGAGGCGCAGTCGAGCTCAACATTTGCATGAAATAAACTTCCAATATTAAATTATATGGACCGTACTATCGATTCAAATAAAGATTTCATGCATTTTTCTGAATTGTATGTGCTTTTTTTAAACTTTTTTAAAGCTTTATAAAAACCACCCTTTAGTTCTATTGTATTCAACTTAAACTGTTTATAATTCATTTGAAACTGTCAAGGTTAAGTCCTGTCATTGATATACAAAACTTATTCCATTTCAATATACATATATCGAACGCATATATGCAATGCATGTCATGATGCATCTAGGATTTGAAACTTCAATATACCCTGTCCTGTCTTCGGTATGTGTTTGTGAATCACTAACCACATCTTGTGGAATGACCACATATTTGACATCACCAAAAATGTGGCGAAATATTTAGGTTTCCAAAGGCAAGGAATTTATTTTCCCCATATGAATCGGTCTATATTAAATCCATACAAAAGACGTTGCATACACCTATACATATCTTTATATATTTAAGTCTCAATATGAACTTATGGCTCTATATAAAATTGTGCAGGTGCTTTTAATACTTTTTAGAAGTTTCAAAAAAAAAATATGGTTTGAATCTTATGTAGGTGAAAGGTCGATAGGACAGACACATTTTGTGTCTCTTAACTTTATCGATATTTTTATTATAAATACCTCAGTGAAATAGCCCAGATGCATTCTTCCTTAAAACAAACTAACTTCGAACGTCATTCATGAGCATATAGGATAGGTAAGGTATCTTTATGTAGAATGTACTGTAGAATATATGTAAGTGTACATGTTAGGGATAGAAATTTCTTCTAAAGCCACACAACATTCTTGAAGGCATGTGAAATTGTGGAATTCTCATACCTGGCTAACTTCTTCCTTTATCCCACGTGGGGATATTTATAGACATTCAAAACTATGGTACATCGGATTCTCATTTAAACTCTTATATCGTATAATCTCCGTTAACACTTTGTGTTTATTAAAACAGTTTTTAGTGCAAAATAAAGCAAAAAATGCACACCTAAGAAAAAGGTACCATTGAGTCGCACTTTCTTGCTCAAATGGTACAAAATTTTTTATATGTATTTTATTTATACAAAAATGTGTCCATAAGTTTATTATTCATGATTACATACTACGTGTTTTTTCTGAAGAAACAAAAGATATTCTTATAAATTTTCTTAACACACAAGGTTTTTAAAATACGCCATTTTGAAAATGCTCAAGACAACCAAAAACGGCTTTTGTGTGGCTGAGTTAAAACACAGAATGTACGTTAGCAATAAATTATGTGAAAATGTTTAAAAAAAAAACATCTTTTCCTTCTAGATGCAATTTTAATCTTTTTAGTATCTCAATTAGTTTTTATTTATCACTAGTTCTGAGATGATAAATGGGTCTTCATTTGCCACGTTCTAAAGTTTTGAAAATCCTTGCATGTATTTTCTTTTATTAGATTAGGAAATTTTTCTACAGTTTTTTTCTTAACTTGGCTTTTTCAATAAAGAAACAGATTTTTGTATTGCTGCAGAAGTGTACCCATATAGAACCGTTAGTTTGGTTTTAAGTTTTCTCAAGAACTAAGAAAACGATTTTAATAATTTTTGTAAATTTTAAAGTTGGTGGAGGTGTGTACTCTGAATCACTAAAATTAAGTCTCTCATTCTGCCTTCCCAATCATTGTAGCGTGTTCCAGACGAAACTATTGGCGATAAAAGTAGTCTAGTGCTTGCTTAAAGAAATTGTGATATCAACATTAAGATATTCGTATTTTCTTAAATAGCCAGGCCGCTATCAAATCTCTGGAATCTGTCTCTGCAAACTCTATATCAATGCGCTATGAAGAAGGCAAACACCAGGTGGAACAACATCATCACACGTGTCAGGTCACGAAAAACATCTGGTCAACATTAGATTTAAAGCACTCAAGGTGCTTGCCTTGAAACAGGAAACAGTAGGAAACAGTTCTTCACCTTCTCCTTCTTTAACGATTTAAACGATCTAGATCATATCTGCATAATCAGCCTCTCACGTTTTGTAAGGGACTCAAACTGGTTCCATTGAGTTTAAGAGGAAGCCTCAATATTCATGTGGTATCACAATGGGCCATTAAACTGGCCTAAGTTTGTCCGCTCCCATCATGGACAGACACTTTAACCTCACCTAACCTAAGTATTGAAATAAGGGATTGTAAATTTGGGGAATCATAACGAATTTTATATGAAAAAATTCTTCGAAACATAAAAGATTGGTTCTTAAAAACCAAATAAGAAATTTTATTTCAAATATCCCACTATTTGACAATTGTTACTTTTTGAAGCTATCATATTTTAATATTTAAAGAGTTAAAACTGAACACTTTGTAGTTACAGTTCGCAAAAGTAAAGGCCGTTTGAAAAATTAAAACAGTGTGGGTGTCTCTTTACAATAACATTAACACCGTATATTGGGTATGGAATAAGGTTTTAATGTTTTTAAAGTTCACTCTAAACAATGAAGTGAAGTCAGTCAGAAACATCATCTCTCTGCTGATTGGTGTCTGAAGTGCATCGACATGATTCTAATTTCCATCGAGAAATCATCTATCGCGATAAGGCCCTTTTTTATCTCTGAAGAAACAATGTAAATGTTTTGAAGATGTCATTATTTGGTGCAGTTTTTGGAATCGTTTTGTGATTGGACCACATTTTTTTGAAAAAGGGCTTTGATTATTGATATTTTATGAACAGAAGTGAAAGATATGGGAAACGTTATTTTAGACCAGACGGCGGAAACGCCGTGTGTTACTTTTAGAAGATATTGTGGCTAAGTGAAATAAAAAATCTATGCCAATACTTTGTGATTGGAAATACCTCTTTTAAATTTATGAATTTATGGATAAAATAGAAACATAAATGTGCAAATTGGTTATAGAAAATTTCATAAGAAGGACAATTTTGTGCAATTATACCCATGGTGGACATTTAGCTAATATGGATTTCCACTTCTTTCACGTTAACAATGGAATAAACATCTGTTTGTATCATTGAATAATAGTATTAATTTAATAATAAAACGAGATCTATTGTAATTGCGAAATAGATTTTAACAAAAAAGGATATGAAGGAAGCAACATAATTAATACCACAAATAAAAGATTCTTGTAATAAGTTAGCACCAGTAAAACCTTTGTTATTCCAGCATTTTGGGAGCACAATCAAGTTGTTGTTATAGTATTCAAACCTTACTGATATTCTAGAACCATCATCATAACATTAATTTAAAAAAAAAAATAAGTTTAAAACTTAAAAAAATTACGCCTATTTTACGCGACAGTTAACATACAGGATTTTTAGACAGAGACTCCACAAGAGTAGAGCAGCAGCAAAAGCAAACGACCCCATATTTCTTGCCGTTTTTTTTTGACATTTCTCTTAAGTAAAGTTTGGCAATTCGTGATAGACAGATATACGGGCTGAAAATCGGAGTCAGCGGCCTCAACGTTAAGAGCGCTACGTCCAGTTTATGGTCGTTATAATCGTTCTACCAGATCAAAAATTGAGCGTCTAGTAGAAAACTTTGAATATACAGGCAGAGCACAAAATATTTACGTGCCAGTGAGACAAAAAAGTGCCCGTAGTACCGATAATATTGCTGTCGCTCAGGCTTCAGTTGCAAAAAGCCCAAATGTGTATCTCACACGTCGTTCTCAACCATTGGGCATCTCTGTGACGTCGTTGTGGCGAATTTTGTGAAAAGATCTTGGCCTACATCCTTACAAGAAAAAACTGACTGCCAAACTGAAGCGGCGACGTTATTTTGGCAGTACTTCTTCTATGATAATCAAGACCGGCACGTTTCTGTGAATAGGGATGGCTATACCGTTCAATAATAACCGAATATTTTTGGCCCCAATTGGATGATGTGGACTTGAAGGACATGTGGTTCTAGCAGGACGATGCCACAAGTCACACAGCGAATGGCACAATCAATTTATTGGAAACAAAATTTGGAGAACGTGTTATCTCATGAAATGGTCCAGTTGCTTGGTCGCCTCGGTAGTCCGATTTGACGCTGTTAGATTATTTCATGTGGGGCTACGTCAAGTCTGTGATCAATGCCAACAAGCCAGCGACAATTGATGAACTTCGTACGAATATCGAACGTGAAATCGCAGAAATATCGGCCAATTTATGCTTGAAAGCCATCTGGACTTCTGCAAGGGTGCCGTGGTGGCCATAAAAAAGAAATCGAGTTTCATTAAATGCATTTTCACAGGAATACAGAATTTCATTGATATTCAAAACCTTTTTATGTTTTATTAAAAAAAAACTTTTGTAGCGCTCTTATTGAAAAATACGATACAAGTATTATTTTTGTTTGAATTTGATCACGTTTTCACAATTTATTTTTGTATTTTTTGATCTTTTTTTTGTAATGCAAATAATTTGTATTAAATGTTTTCGAATGTATGATGCCAACAAAAATGCATTAAAGAAAAAATACAGCTTTACAACTATGACTTAAACGAAAAAGAAGAAATGAGGGCATTCTTCACATATTTGCAATATTTTCTGAAAAAGGAGATTTATATAATTTTAAAGCAAGAGAGAACACAAAAGCCACAAAATTCACATTTTAAAAATATTCAATTGATCGAAATGAATTTGAAATTCTTAATGCAACTTATCCCAGTTTTGTTTAATGTTCTCAAAAATATGTCTCCATTAATTTATCTGTTTTAAAGTAACTTCAATATCTTTCCTCATCTAATTTTCTTTAAATCACTACTTTAACTTGATGGTTCTCTCTTTAACTCTTCCATGAACTTTAATGAAAACAACCTACCTTTTTATAGCTGCTTATCTCGCTTGAACGAATTAACTATCAAACTACACTGAATTTCTGAAATGCCTTTGTTCGTTTTTGGGGATAAACATAAACATCGCTTGTTCTTATAGGCACAGGAAGGAAACGTTCACTGAGGCGTATGAGTAATATTTTAAGCACTTTATTTATGTAAATTTAATTCCCAAAACAAAACAAAAAACAACTTAATCACCTCCAATTCATGTTTCTAAAAATAACTACAAATTAAAAACAAAAAAGAGTGTTAAATTACACTTTACAGCATTTACCCCAAAAGGAAACAGTTTTTATACTTTTCCTTTTTTGTTACAAAACGCAACATAAAGAAAAAGATTTTAACTCTAATTAATATTTTATGAATTTTAATTTTTGTTTTCAAATATCAATTATACACGAATATTAGAATAATTATAATTCCGAAACGAAACACTTTCTTTCTTTGGCTCATTATAAAGAACCAGAACATTTAACACAACTCTTTTTGGAGTATGTTTGTAATTGTATGTGTATTGTATATATATCCTGCCTCTGTATATCTATAAAGCCCAATCCTTTTTTTCTTTTTTCTTGTTTGGGTTTTGTGAATTCCTAAGGCAAAAGCAATTTTCCCAAACTGATTAAATGTAATTCATCCGCATACTAAATAGGTTTATCTTAACGAATAAATACGATTGCTTGATATAAACCAGGCCCGAATAAAACAGGAATATTATCTGCAGTCGTCAGTCAGGATAATTTTGCTAAGTCAATGTTTTTGTTTTGTATATTTTGGAATAATATACAAAAGGAATGTTGATAATATCACAAATGGGGCAAAGGGACTTAATGTGCAAACGATTAATTAACTCTTATAATTAAGAAATAAGAAATAGAGAGTAAAAGAGAGAGAGAGTATATTGTTAACAAAAGTAAAAGCAATAATTATTTGTTGTGTTAAATAAAACAAAGCAAAACAAAAATAAACCTAATGATTAGGAATACAAAAAAAAAAAAAACATAGCTAAATACAAGTTAGTGTATTATAGATATCTTACCAATTATTGTTATGAGAATCATTAAGCCCAGCAGCACAGATGTGAATGCCATTCGAATAAGCTCGGCAATATCCTCGGCGGTGGTATCGGTCTCATTGTTGTTATCAAAAAGGCCGCTCTGATTAATGCTAGTATTGAATAGGAACAGGTTGGCATTAGAATTGCTGCCATTATTGCTGTCGTTGAATAATGTCCCAATATTGGCATCTTGTAGTGTTGTATTGTTAAGAAAATAGCTATCTACCTCGTTGGAGATGAGATATGAATCGGGGCTGCCGTTGTCTATGAAAACGTAACCAAAGGCATCTGAAAATAGAGCGAAACATTTTTTTAAATTAAAATTATTGATTAAAGTAAGAAAGTACTAATTTTTAATAACTTTTTGAATAAACTGTTGGATATTAAACCATCCTTATGAAAATACTATTTTTTTACAATAAAAGTGGAAATTTGAATACAACGCTAGATAAATAAAACCAATGTACCGTCTTTAAAAATATATTAGTTCTGAAGGCGTTAATATTTTTCTATCATATTTTTGTTTTGTTCAAAGAAATATGAAGTGAACTGTACAGTGGTTAACATTGAAAACTTAAAAATCAAAAAATGGGGATGCTAAAAATTATAATTTGTTGGCTATTTAAAATAAGAAAATTTTGAAGTTACAAACACAATTTCATTCTCTATTTCAGATTAAACGAGGAAATGTAGTATTAACTTCCCATAGAAAGATATTGTAATCGGTCCGATTTGTCAAATTGAAAATGTTGACAATTATCGAAGTTTTAAGGTCCCTAGAGTCTTAATCAATTTTTTTTACAGAGATATGTGTTCGAACGTTAGGGAAGTTTTTTTCGTCGTCAAATAATAAATTTAGTTATACAGAAAATAATGCAGAAAAATGCAGAAAGGAATCTCAAAAAATGTTGGGTTGTTACTTACCAAAGCAATTTGGTCACTCCACAATATCTCACGAACCAATAATGCTTTTGGAAAATAATCCAATGAAGGTTTTTTGTTTATAAATCAATGGAACTTAAAAAATGATTGCCAAGTTGAATATCTTAGGAACAAAAGAAGGTTAATCCTCCAGAACAATTATTATTAAGAATAAAGTTTTTAACATCTAAAATTTTGATAAAAATTGAATTGACAGTTTTTTTTACGAAGAATATAAACCTAAAAAAACATTAGGAACAGTTCGTAAAAATTAATTTTCGACTCAAATATCTTTTCAAAAATTTGAGATTATGGCTTTAAGCTAATTTTATCTCATAAGAAATATTGCTTATAACATTTGATAAAATTTTAAGAAAAATCGCATTCACAGTTTTTGGTTTAAAACTAATTTTATATCACAGAAATATTGTTTTCCACATTCAGTAAGTTTTTTATAAGAATCCAACAGTCAGTTTTTTTTATAAAAAAATAAAATCTACCAAAAATAGTACGCACAAGCTACTTAAATTGTTAAAAATTAGTTTTTAATTAAAAAAATAGATTTTAAAATTTTTATAAAAATTGATTCGTGACAATTCTACAAATTTGTCAAACTTCTCTGACATATCTGGGGTAGAATCAGCTAAAGTGATTGTTGATAAATGACAATCAGAATGATCGAATTTGATTTACGTAAGTGATAGTCAAATTGATAGCTGTCACAAAAAAATGTGTTATTCGTTTTCAAACAAATATGTTTATATGATGCTTACACAAACGACTGGAAAATTTTCTTAGTTCACTTTGTTTTGTTTTTTTTTTTAAACACATTCCTGTGACCGACAAAGCTTACGACATTCAAAAAAGCAAGAAAAGTAAGAATTAATTTAATTTAAAATTAGCCAATTTGAAACTTTTATTTTGATATTTTGTAAGAATCAATTTAAAATTTCACCAAGGCAACAACGAATTTTGAAAATTTGATTCTGAAATTAAATTAAAGTTAAATCATCTTAAACAGACGGAAGGAAAATGATAATGAATTTGACTATCAAAAAAAAGATTGTTAACTATCACCTAAGCCGATTCCACCCTGTATTTCATACAATATTGAAAGGTGCATATTATTTGTCAGAAAATAAAATGAAATGTTTTTGTAATTTTTATATACTGACAATTTGTCATGACAATTTTTTTAATTTCATACTTACTAACAAATTTCTCAGACTAAATTTGTCATTGTTATATTGAGTTACAAATTTGTCATGACAATTTGATTTTAAATTTAAAACTAACATAAATGTATTATAATCAAAAACATTTAAAAATATGAAACAAAACCTTAACATTTTATTCGACTTTTCATTGTTTCTTGACGAATTTTTTCTGTTTTAAAGGTAACAGAGCACTTGCACTCTTTCAATTTTAAAATGTCACAGTTTGCAGAAACCATATCCAATAATTAAAAAGCAAAGTGCGTAAAACGAAACAAATTTTAATTTTTCAATTTTACACCGAGTCTAAGACATAACTCATTCATTCTCTCATTACGAATGATCCGACGACGTGCTTAGTATTGCACAAACACTCAACTGAGAATTCTCATTACTTTCGCTTTCATTAAAAATTATGTCGTTTATCATTTTATGTCTTTTCACTGTCAACACTTGAGCGTAACCGGTACAAATTTGTCGGACAATTCTTGATAATTTTTGAAAAATACTTGAAAACTCAATAAGTAATGACAATACAAGTTCCTTATGAAACGAAAAGATGACAATTCTACAAAATGGTTTGCAGCAGATTGTGACAATTGTCAAGTTTTAAAATATCAATTCTTATGATCAAGGCCCCTGGGAGTTCCGATTAGACTCTTTTGGACTGTTCTTTTTTGTCTAACACCGTGAAAAAACGATTTTCAAAATATTCAAAAAATTTCAAAGTATCATCCAAGCAGTCCGAAAACTACAACCCAAAAATATAAACCAAGAGTTTGAATATGCGATTTAATAGAATATGAATATAGAGAATATGCTCTTTCAAGGCCAGGTACTTGAAAGACAAAGTTAAGTATGCTATATTTGTATTTCTTTTCCAGCACTTAAACTAAGCCGAATAACTTGTCAAAAGAAAGAGAAGTCTTTGAAAACGATTAAATGTTGAGAAAAAACTAATTTGTTAAAAAACTTAAAACTATGAAATACTGGGAAAATAATATTTCAAATGAAATGGTTTGTGCATTTAAACGACCTTATCGAATGCACAAACCATTTTTCTCTATGAGTTGGTTTCCCGGTATTTCATATATCTTGGGACACTTTATTTTTGATATTATGAACTTTCTCAAGATGAGCTAAGCTAGGGAATGACCAGTGCGGAATGTGTTTGTCATCTCATCCTACACCTCACAACGGAGAAAAAAACTCATAAAAAAAAAGTAACACTTGTAATCAAAGATAAAAAGTTTGGATTATTCCCGTTTGGGTTTGGGGGTAAATTTAATTAAATGTTTCACCAAAGTAGACTTTCTTTAAATTTGCGTTAGGGTTCTCCTCTGGGTATATTTTCCATAAGAGGAACCATTAAAAAGTAGTACCCGTGGCATGATGGTTAGTGCGTTGGACTGTCATGCCAGAGGTCGTGGGTTCGATCCCTGCCTATGCCATCTAAAGTCTTTTCACGGGTACTGCCTCTTGCGAGGAATTGACAAATTCTATAAGAGTAACTCTTGTCATGGAAAAGAGCTTTCTCAAATAAGACGTTCGGATTCGGCATATAAACTGTAGGTCCCCTCCATTTCTGACAACATTACTTGCACACAGGAATGGTTGAGAGTTGTAACTAGGCCCTAGTTCTCAACGGACTGTTCCGCCACCCAATTTATTTTTTTAACCATTAAAAAAGAAAAGGATGCAGATATGTTAAGATATTGAAAATAGGTAGACAGCTATCAACTCAAATTATTGTTTAAGGAAATTTATCAGTGTGGGCCGCATCCTAGCCTATTTTTTTGTTTTATACTGTCAGCAGCGTAGTTTTTTTCATAGTACGACAAAGACAGATTAATAAAACGATCTTTTGCTTAAAATAGTAATTTTGGAAACCTTGGCCATATTAAATAAAAATTTATTGGCGACAATTCTACACATTTGTCCCTGTCAAATCTGTATTTCATAAAATATTGAAAGGTGACAAATCATACGCAGACCTCTGGCATGACATTTCAACGCACTTACCATCATGCTACGGGTACCAACACATTTGTCGTGATAATTTCATCGTTTTTTGTCGAATTTCTTCGATGTTAGAAGTAAAAGGCCGCTGGCACTATTTCAATTTTAAAATGTCATAGTTTGCAAAAGCGTGTCCAATACTTAAAAAAGCTCAGTGCAAGAAACGATACAAATCTAATTTTTTTAGTTTTAGGTTATTAACCGATTCAAATACATGACTTATTCTTTGTTATATTTTGTTTCTGATGGCGTTCGCGACGCAGAATCATCCTGACTTGACTTTCACTTGAAAATATATTGTTTTGTTATTCTAGGTTCTTTCACTGTCAACATTCGATTAAAACTGAGTTTATTTTGGCAATTTGTCAATTATGTTGTTTTCCTTTTGTATCCCATAAAAGAATTGTCAGTACAAATCTGTCGGAAAATTCCTGACAAGTTCAGAAAAATACTTGAAAGCTCATTGGCATAACAAGATCTTTATAAAATCGAAAAATGACAATTGTAACATATTTTCCTACAATTCAACAAAATTTATTATTTAACAGATTTTGTCAATCGTCAAGTTCTAAATTAAACAGTTGTCAAATTATATAATAAAAGCCCCTGGGAGTTGCGATTTGAATCATTTGGACTATTCTTTTTTGTCTAACACCGTGAAAAACCGAATTATTCAATCTTTTTAAAATGAATTAAACACTTAAGGCGAATATCATCCAATTAAATCGAAAGTATTATCATTTGAATATAGGATTTAAAGAAAGTGCTACTTTAAAGCCAGCTATTTGAAAGAATATGGGAATAGTTGATCTCGTACTAATAAAGGTAAAAACATGCAAATAAAATATTCTGTTCATTTTATTGAATTTTTGAAAAGAAACTTATATTTGGGCCACCTTTCATTTGCTTGAAAATTAGTTTATTATATTATTAAGTATATCTTTTCCAGCTCTCATACTGAACCAATTTTAACAAATAATGTGTCAAAAGAATACAAACTCATAATTTGTTCTTTGTGTATTTAAACGGAAAAATTAGTTCGTTTTGGAGTATTCCTTATTTATTGGGACGAGTTTACTTTATATTATAAGCGGTGTCAGGATAGTTCCTGGCTTAGCTTATCTGTGCGGAATGTTTTTGTGGGTGGTTTTGAACGCAGCTCAAATCCCGCTTTTTAAAATCCCGTTTTTAAAAATCACGAAAAAAAGTTTTATAATCCCGTCATGTAAAATACCGATTTTTTGAAATCCTGTCTTTTGAAAATCTGCTTATTCAGGATCCCGATCAATCGCAATCCCGCTTTCTAAACCCCGTCAAAAACCAAAAATTCAGTTTTTTTACATAATACGTTCATTAAACTAAATAACTTAAGGAGTCAAAGATTTGTATGTTAAATTATTTCACTGATATTACAATATCGTAATTTGCTTTGTAAAAAATATAGTATTAACTCTTGCACAAAAAATATGCGTCCTACAGCAAATCTGTATTTTGTTAATTGATTTGAGATAGTTTTAAAAGAATACTACTTTACTTTATATTTTTTATTTTATGATATGTTGTATTTGTTAAAGGTTACAATAAAATGAATCTTGAAAAATACTTCGTTTTTTAATTTTTTTCTAATTCCGATTTTTCAATCAAAACTAGTTGTTTAATTTTAAAAAATCGGTCAAATTTTTTTAAATCTTACAACTAGTTTTGATTGCAAAATCGGGATAATAAAAACGGGATTATAAGAAACGGGATTAGAAAAAGCGGGATAATAAAAAATCGGTATTATATTAAGCAGGATTATAACAAACGGGATTTTAAGAAACGGGAATACAAGGACACCTCATAATGGAACCAAAAACTCATTCCAACAAAATTTAAGACTTGTTATCAAATATTAAAAATTTGTATCATTCCTATTACCGTTTGGGTTTGGGGGTAAATCTAATTAAATGTTTCAAAAACGTGGACTTTCTTTAAATTTGCACAAGGATTTTCCTTTGGGTATATTATCCATAGCAGAAACCATTAAAAAAGAAAAGGATGTAGATATGTTAAGATATTAAAAGTAGGTAGACAGCTATCAACCCAATTTAATGTTTATGGATTTTTTTTATAAAGTTGAAAAAAGAACTATTAATTGATTTGAGTAACAATTTTTTGGTTTTCATAGCCTGAAAATGTTAAAAACTTAAAATTTATAAAATTTCAAAACTGTTTTGCTTTAAAAAGAGCAAGAAAAACTAAGAAAAATTTTAGAAATTGGCTGCGGAGGTTTCCGCACGGGTTCTCTAATCAAACTGTAATATGAAAGATTATTTTTAAGCTTTTATTTCCAAAAATATATTATGATAAAAAAAATGTGAATCTGTCTACATTCATAAAGTTTAAGACTGTATCTTAACTTTTTAAAAGTTTCTTATCGATTCCTACACATTTTATTCTACAGAAAACTATTTAATATATATGCAAATACAAAATTGGGTTTTTAAATAAATATTTTCAAATGTTTGCACAAAATCGTTGTATTAGTTTTAAAAATATTTCTTGAGATTAAAGTTCTGATTATAAGCTTTGATGTAATTTTGAAATTCGATTCCTTGTGTTCTGATAATAAAATAAATCAAGATGAAAAAAAATTCATAAATATTTCAATACACAGAAATAAAAACTACTTCCAACATGACATTACTTTTAGACTTATGAACATAAATCCCTACTTTCAATTTTAGAACTAATATTTTTTTTCTTGAATTTATTTTAAAAAGTATTATTTATCTTAAATATATAAAAATCCAAACGAATGAGTTTCCAACTAAAATAAAATTTGTGTGAAGAAAATTCTTGAGAGTTCCAAATTTAGAAAACAAAAATATGGCTTAAAGCTTTTTTAAAAATTTCAGTAAACGAACTTTTTTTTTACTTAAGACTTCGTTCGCATCGTAATCGCATTTATGCATTAGCATTAAACAAATAAATACGAGTACACTTCATCACGCGAGGAAAACTTCGTTGCTTCGGGTGAAAAATAAAATGTTCATTCTTTTCTTATCCAAGGTATGTGTATGTATGTATGTAGGCACCTAACCTATATAATTTATTACAACCCAAGTCGTTTTATTTTTTGCTTATTTTTAAACGGCTAAGAGAAATCCCCTTCTCCATGTGCCATTTGGAAAATGAATGACATTTTAACTTTTAGAGCTCCTTTGTGCCATTAAATCTTAAATCGCATTTTCTTGTGATTCAACCACGCGTCGAATACAAGATTTCGAGGATAATATTCTTCATCTCAACGAATAAAAAAAAAAAAACAGAATTAAGTGAAATAAACCTTAAAAAGAATTTTTTAAATTATTTTAAATTTAAGTGTCCTTGGGACACATTAGCCACAGCAGTGAAAATTTCGAGGAAACAACAAACATATAAAAAAAAAACGAGAAACAAAATAAAACTGAATGTCAGATTAACCGCCCTTAAAGCACGAGGCCTTTGGGCGGCCTTTTGTCTTGCCCTGCCATTTTATTTAATATTGTTTTATTTTCTCCTCAAGGATCAACAAATCTTAGCCACGATCCCGCGCGTGTAGGTGAGGTTGAAGGTATATGAACCTCTTTACTTATAGCATGTCCTTTTGGAATACGTAATTTCCACTGAGCAAATAAATTCGTTTCGATTGACATAATGGCAACAAAATTGATACAGATGACGACAGTGTAGATGGCGCAGTGATGTGAGGTAAGAGTATACTGGCAATGGCTGAAATGCGGTAATGGAAATTGTAGTCCTGTGAGGAAGTGTCCGCCATTACCCTTGAAACATTGCCTGGCAGCAATGGTGGACGCCACGTGGTGGCAGTGTGAAGGTTTTGTGGTAGAGATAACTCATAAACAGGGATGCTGTCGCCATCGTCATTGTCATCACTTTCACCATACCCGAGACCGAGCCCGAGCTCGAGCTCTAGCCCATGCCAAAACTCGTGATGATATCTTTGTTGTCCGAACCCCAATGTGATTTATTTACTTAGGCTATGAGAATCCGGCACCTTACCCAAGAGAGTAAGTAAACAAAGAATCCCAAAGTTTTTATTTTATTTTCTCTTTTCTGTTATTTTGTTTTTATCTCACAGTTTTTCCTGTTTGGTTTGATTTGCTCTTTCGCTTCATACTACGATGCAATTCGTCGTTTGCTTTGTAAAAACAAATCCTGTGTAAGAATAGGCCAGCCATGAATATTCGACAGAAAGGACATGATTGTTGTTTTATATTCCCTCTTAGCATTCCTATACCCAAAACATACCTTATCCTTCTAGCCATAAAATGTATGTACGTGTGAGTGTGTGTGTTTGTCAACATTGTTGCTTTCTTCCTTGCATAAAATTGTTGCTGGATTTACGATGCCCACGGTTCTTTTGGGTATATACCTATAGCTACAATCCTACATCCTAAATCTTGGAAAACAAACCCACATGGGAATGTTTTTTGCAACTATTATAATATGTATCCTTGTATATAAAATAATTTTACTATTTTTTCATGTTTTCCAAGAATGAAATTTCGGGTTTTGTAGCATAGAAATAAAATTAAAAATTCCAAAGCCCATTTACTGCGAACTGTTGTCAAGAGCATCATAGACATGCAAAATTATTTATGTGCATACATTGCTATTTTGATGCTTTTAATGGAATAGGAGAATCTATAACTTTGTTTTATTTTTGTTTGGAAGTATTATTCAAGAATTTGCATAGTTGTATATTGTCTGAGGATAGCTTAAGAAAAGTACAACACAACACAAGTTATAAACAAATCAACGACCATTCCATAATAGATAGATGGATAGATACTTTAAGAAAGCTTCAAGAACATAGTAAAAGTTTGTTTCAATTTTCAGAAAAACTTAATGTGTTTCTAAGAAACTTAATGATTAAATGAATCCTAAGAAGAATATATCATGGATACCAAGTATAAAAGTATGAATAAAATTATGAATATTTCAAAGTGTTAAATTGCACAGGTATTGGTATAATTTTGTTACAGTATTTTAAAGACAAATTTTGAGATCATAAATTAAAATACCATGAATTCCTTTAAGATTTTCGATTATGAATTATTGAAGAGTTATTAAATTTATTGCAGCAATTGATAACCTAATTTTCTGACCTTGAGCGCTAAACGGTATAATGCCAAAAACTGAAAAATAGTAAAATTTCGTTTCATTTATTTTTTTTTTCAAACAATTTTATAAATTACGTTTTTATAAAATGTGGACAAAAGAAGGTGTCATAATATAAAAAAAAGGGGGCTTGGGTGCGACCCACTTCCCATCGCGTCTGCCGATTAGTCTTTCTTAAAATTTTGTATTTCTAATTTATTTTGAAGCCAAAAAAAATCAAATGGGGTGGCGCAACAGTCCGTTGTGAACCAGGGCCTAGTGACTTACAACTCTCAACCATTCCTGTGTGCGAGTACTGTTGTCAGGAATGGAAGGGACCTACAATTTTAGGCCGAATCCGAATGGCTAATTTGAGAAAGCATGACAAGAATTACTCTTGAAGGATTTGTCAATTCCTCGCAAGAGGCATTACCCGCGAAAATTATTAACTTCCCATAGGAAGTTATTGTAACGGGTCCGATTTGTCAAATTGAAAATTTTGACATTTCTCGACGTTTCAAGGATCCTAGAGTCGAAATAAAAGATTTTTAGAAAGATGTCTGTGGGTGCGTGTGTACGTACGTTTGTACGTCCGTACGTTCGCGACGTTTTTTCGTCGTCCATAGCTCAAGAACCAGAAGAGATATCGACTTCAAATAAATTTTGTTATACAGATAATAAGGCAGAAAGATGCAGAAAGGGGTCTCAAGAAAATTGCGTGGGTGGTTTTTTTACCATAGCATTTTGAAAAAAAGGTAAAAATTTTGGTTAACCCTAAATATATTACGAACCAAAAATGCTAGAGACTTGAATTAAATTTTATATAATAGATTGTAACGCGATATCAAACAGGTATATTTTTTGAAAAAATCAATGTACCGTTTTTTTTTTTAAATTAATAAAACTGAAAAAAAAATTTGTCACCTCCAAAATTTTACGACTGAAATATGATTTCATTTCCAAAACAATTTTGTGCAACGAAGAATAGTGTTTTTGACATCTGATAAAGTTATGAGAAAAATCTAATTGACAGTTTTTTTTATAAAAAATAAAAATCTAAAAAATAACATTACTCAAAGTTCGTAAAAATTGAATATCGATTCAAATATCTTTTCAAAAACTTGAAATTTAGGCTTCAAGCTTATTTTATCTTATAAGAAATATTGTTTTCAACATTTTGAAAAATGTGGAGAAAAATCAAATTGACAGTTTTTTTACAAAAAATAAAAACCTAAAAAAAAATTTATAAAAGTTGGTAAAAATTGATTTTCGACTCAAATATCTTTTCAAAACTTTGAGATATTGGCTTTAATTTACTTTTATCTTTCAAAAAATCTTGTTGTCAACATACAATTAAAGTTTGAAAAAAATCGAATTGACAGTTTTTTTTTATAAAAATAAAAACCTAAAAAAAAATCTATAAGGTTGGTAAAAATTGATTTTCGATTTAAATATCTTTTCAAAACTTTGAGGTACTGGCTTTAATTTACTTTTATCTTTCAAAACATCTTGATGTCAACATTCAGTTGAAGTTTGAAAAAAATCGAATTGACAGTTTTTTTTTACAAAAAATAAAAACCTAAAAAAAAATTTATAAAAGTTGGTAAAAATTGATTTTCGACTCAAATATCTTTTCAAAACTTTGAGATATTGGCTTTAATTATCTTTTATCTTTCAAAAAATCTTGTTGTCAACATACAATTAAAGTTTGAAAAAAATCGAATTGATAGTTTTTTTACAAAAAATAAAAACCTAAAAAAAAATAATTTATAAAAGTTGGTAAAAATTGATTTTCGACTCAAATATCTTTTCAAAACTTTGAGATATTGGCTTTAATTTACTTTTATCTTTCAAAAAATCTTGCTGTCAACATTCAATTAAAGTTTGAAAAAAATCGAATTGACAGTTTTTTTACAAAAAATAAAAACCTAAAAAAAAATGTATAAAAGTTGGTAAAAATTGATTTTCGACTCAATTATCTCTTTAAAAATTTTAAGTATTGGCTTTAAAGTAATTTAGCTCATAAGAAATATTGTTGGTAAAATTTTTAAAAAATCGAATTGACAGTTTTTTTTACAAAAAATAAAACTCTAAAATAAAAACAATACTAAAACTTGGTAAAAATTTACTTTCGGCTCAAATAGCTTTTCAAAACTTAAAAATATTGGCTTGAAACTTATTTTATTTCACAGAAAATATTGTTTTCGATATTTAGTAATTTCAATATAAAAATCCAACAGTCCGTTTTTTCATATAAAAATAAAATCTACAAAAAGAGTACGCAAATTTGGTAAAAATTGATACGAGTACATAAAGACAAACTTTTAAGCAAGACAAATCGACAGACGGGATGGGAAGTTATCAGTGTGGGTCGCATCCCAGCCTCTTTTTTTTTAAATTAAGGTGGCACAGGCAGGGATTGAACCCAAGACATGCATGACAGTCCAACGCATTAACCATCATTTTTTCTATTATTCACGAGATATCGAAAAACAAACAGCAATTTTAACGAATTTTACGTACTATTACGAAGATATTTGAGTCGAAAATACTGTTTACGAACTTTTATTAATTTAGTTTAGATTTTTACTTTTTGTAAAAAAAATGTCAATTCGATTTTTCTCAAAATTTTACTGAATGTTACTCAACATTTTCACCTTTTTTTGAAACTGCTGTGGTAAAAAAAAAACACGCACGCAATTTTGTTGAGAGCTCTCTCTACATCTTTCTGCAGTATTATCTGAATAAAAAAACACAATTTGAAGTCGGTATCTTCCATTTTTCCAAAAATCTTTAATTTCGACTCTAGGGACCTTGAAACGCCGAGAAATGTCAAAATTTTTAATTAAAAAAAAAAAAGGATCCATTATAATAACTTTCTATGTTAAGTTAAAAAACGTAAGGTTAAAAAACGTAGATGTTTTTTGAGACACTACCATTGTTAGGTGATTGAAAAATTATGTATTGAAAGCTATTATGTAGTGATCTTTATTAAAGTTTTGAATTTAAGAAGCTTAAAACTTTTATCCTTATATAATAAAATCTCAGCACATAGTTTACAACAAGTTTACTTGAAGACTTTGAAATCCAAACTTTTTATTTATAGTTATGTCTGAAATTAAGGAAAGTTGAATACCGTTTTCAACCAAAAACTTGAAAAACGAAGTAATAAACATTTATTCATACAAATTTTGAGAGTTTTTTAATATATTTTTAAATTGGATTTGCAATTCGCAAGAAAATTTTTTTCAAAAAGTTTTAAAATGAAAACTCAGCTTGATTGGGAACCAAATGTATACAGTTTAATTTTTAAGTTAACCAAAATCTTAACTTATTTCATGGGAATACGAAAACAGTTTTGGTGTCGAGTTTTAAGAAAAACAAACAATTACAATTAATGGTAATACTTTTGAATTTGTTTTTACACTCATGATGTGGTACAAAAGAGCAAATAATTCAGAAACATATACAATTTTAGCCATTCAATATGGGTCACCCTGTATTAATTTAGTAATGGTAAAAAAAAATGGTTTCTAGTTGAAAATACTGATTTTGTTATTTAGTCAGAAATTGAGCAATCAATCTTCTTTCAATCTTTCTTAAAGTCCAACGCAGGTAAGAAATCCAAAAATCTACAGATTTAAATTAGTTTTTCAAGACTCATTGCTTGGCATCTTTCAGTGAGCAGAGTTTATTATGAATTGATAAATATAACAATATATTTTACTTTAAATAAAGAAGAAGAACAAATTTTCAATTTGTGCAATTATTGACAACTAAAGCAAAACAAAAAAGTTGGGTTAATTGGGGCCAAAACTGTACAATATTCAGCTTCCACAACACTTAATATGATGTAAGTTTTTAATAAATCAAATCCCATATTAGTAGGTAAAATTTGAAAACTAAAAAAATATCAAAATGGGCTAGGTCTTCTAAATTTAATTTAAAATGTTAATTTTCTGTTTTTATATAAATTCAAAATTCTGATTGAGATTTCGTAACTTAAGAGAACATGTGATTTGCAACATAAAATTAGAAACAAGAATGCATTGCTCTTTATTTACTTAAGATAATTTTATCTTTGAGTATGTATCTTATTTTGTTCAATAGGATCTCAAAAATGTTGTGTCAAAAGGTTATGGCAGCGAAAAAAACTTTTAGTATACTTGGTTTTTAAATATTTGTGTTATGATGATATTTTACTATTAAAAACTTCAAAAACGTTAATTTCAATACTGTATTTTTATGTTTGCTATGTTCATAACTTATACAACTCTCAATTTTCAATTTACTGGAAATTTGGAATTTTTTTTTGAATTTACATTTTCCATTGAAGTATCAAGGATTATTTTTTCTATTCATTTGTTATTAACTAATATTTGACGATTTTAAAAAAGCGCCGTTTGGGCAAAAATAAACATATTGCAAATATACTAGGGTCTTTTTCAGACGTTATTGAAATTAATCAAACCAAATAATTTTTAAAAGTTATTAAAAGAAACGTAGTACCCGTGGCATGATGGTTAGTGCGTTGGACTGTCATGCAAGGGGTCTTGGGTTCAATCCCTGCCTTTGCCACCTTAATTAAAAAAAAAAAAAAAAAAAAATAATTTTCGCGGGTACTGCCTCTTGCGAGGAATTGACAAATCCTTCAAGAGTAATTCTTGTCATGAAAAAGTGCTTTCTCAAACTAGCCGTTCGGATTCGGCCTAAAATTGTATGTCCCTTCCATTGAGAGTTGTAAGTCACTAGGCCCTGGTTCACAACGGACTGTTGCGCCACTCCATTTGATTTGATTAAAAGAAATAATTTTTGTAATTTCTTTGGGAAAGCTTATAAAAATATAACTGCAAGATCAGGAGTCAAAACTAGGAAACAATATAACTATAAATAGGCCATAAACTTAACCAATTTAAATAACCAACACTTAACATGAAATGCACCAAATATTAATTGATTTTTAAAATCTGACAATAAATTTATCGTTAGCTTTTTATATTTCATATACAGTTTTCTAAAAAGTTTTCTGAAGAATATTCAAAACAAAATTAATAAAGGCAAATTATTACTTGCTCAAAAACTGGACAGCACCCATGTTCCACATACGCCACCAAGCACTTATCTATATGAAAATGTATTAAATATAAATACAGACATTTTTCTTTGCAAGATTAAATACGTATGCATGCGTATGATTTTATGTTCACCAATTATTCTAAAATGTCTTAAGTACCAAAACTTTTAAACACGAAAGTTTTTATACCTGGTGTACATCAACTCTACTTGAAAAGTGAAACTGAAACGAAGTACGTGGAAGAATATGGTTATATTGTGAGTTCTAGAATATCATAAAATATAAACACTTTGTATTAGTAAACTGGAAAGAAAACAGATTTGATTTGAGAATCATTTGTCAATTTGCCCGAAATTGGTACTCTCCTTAAACTTTGAACTTATTTGGTGCTTTTAATTTTCTCCCTAATTAACTGGTTTCTTTTCATACAAATACTCCGTACTTCAGGAAAATACATACATTACAAATTGTGGAAAAATTTTGTATTATAACCAAAACAATGTTTTGACATGTGATGATATGGAGCCCTTAGAAAAACTGACATTTGGTTTGTCATCAAATAAAATTCTCACTATAGCCCTAAAACTGTAGGTAGGCAGGTGCTGTCAAATTGTATTTAATAAAAATGCTGTCAGTCATGTTTACACCAGTAAATTTTTAAGAAGATTGAAAAAATATTATTTGTTGTAAAATATGATTTTTTTGATAAAGTTAGACAAAACCATATTTTTCCTGAATTCGTTCTGAATTGCGTCCTAGCAACGAGAAGTCACACACATGGAAGAACAAGCGAAGGATGTCTTTATGGAATCAGACAACCTTTTAAGAAATACATAAATGGCGTTTTTGTAAAAAGAATGTTTAAGATAGTATTTTAAATGACTATTAAAAACGATCAATTTTTTGATGGTTCCAGTGTATATCAATTGTAACAAATGGATGGATGAGTATGCGGAGCATGGAAAAATTACTGCTAATTGGAGACTATAACTTGAGGGTTGGAAACTCGCAGATACTGCAGATGCCTCCAACTTAAATAATTGGTCTGACCATGTTGAATGGCAGAACAAGAAGTGACCTTTCTCAGAGGAACTGCCAACTCCACAATAGACTACTGTCTTTTACGTGGAAAGTGGCACGAGTACACAAGAGACTTAAGGAACGTTTTTTGCTGTCATATAAAACTAGCCTTGACACAATTCTAAGCCTTGTAAACGACGATCAAATTCCATCGATAAGCGGTGTTCAGTTATTGGTCGCGTGTGTCAAACAACCCGATTGACCATTCCGGGCAAACCGTAGCCAAAAAACTGGAGGTGCCTATAATTTGATGCAGAATGTGAAGCAGCTAGGAAAAAATCGTTCAGTCTGCTAAGCAAGTCAGAGCAATCAATTCAAACTCAGCAAAAATTATGTACCAAAAGTCTCTGCAAGAAAAAGCCCAATCAATATTCCCTATCCCTCATTGTAAGGCTGAACGCAGTAAGAGATAGCAGCTTTTTTTAGAAATTAGCGCGAGAGCTAAATGGGATACCTTTTGTAAGGAAAACCGAAATTAGTACGTGACATTTAGCAGATCATTTTCAACAATTACTTGGAAGGCCAAAAAGAAATTTCCAAATACAATTTGCTTATCCTTGGATCTAAAACGAAATTCTGGATCAAGCATTTACAATTCAAGAACTGTCCTTAACAGATGCAAACACAAAAAACTCCAGGAAATTACCTATGAATTTTATAAATATGCTTCAGAAAACTTTTTAATAAAATTAACAGATGCACACAACAAATCTTCATGAGCGATGATTTTCCGGAAAGAAAATCGTAAGCGACGTAAACTAACCAACAAACTATTGTGACATATCTTTTATGAACTGTGTTATGAAAATCTTTACAGGTTTAATTCTAGATAGACTTACATGTGTTCGAGATAACAATCTGCTAAGCAAATACTAGGCTGGCTTCAGAAAAGAATACTCAACGGTGGAAATTATATTTTCTTTGAAGTGTATCGCCAGATCATTCCGAAAGGAAAGAAGTTATACATTTTCTTCATTGACTTCAAGTCAGCTTTCGATTCAATTGATCGGAATGCATTGTTTTTACAAGCTAAGCTGCTTAGGTATATCCACAAAAATGTTGAATACACTATAAGGACTCTACGTGAGCAACCAAAAAACAGTATGGTATGGAACAGAAAAATCAGAATGGTTCTAAACGATATCAGATGTTAAAGAAGACTGTATTCTGAGCCCAGATCTTCTTCTTCTTAGATGATCTCACTACGTTTTTATTTGAAGCTATTAGTTTTTTCGGCGCCACAATTAAAGCACTGTCATATGCAGATATGATGTCATATTTTCAGAGGCCTTAAATATGTTTCAAATAATGATAAACAATACTAATGAAGGTTCATACTAATAAATCGAAGGTAAAAATTTTTCACAACGAAATAGGACGATATGCAAGAGAAGATAAATGGAAATAGAAAAATGTAGATCTTGAGGTGGTGAGCATACATATTTGGGGGTAATCATAACGCCTTCACTATCTCTACAAATACATCTGAAGGCAACGCTAATCGAAGAAAAAAAAACCTATCAACTGCAACTAGAAAGAAGTCTTAAGCAAGAAGAATATTGCCCCAAGCACAAAATTTAAACTATTTGAGGCCTTAATGCGATCGATATTATACTATGCTGGCTAGGTATGGGCATTTCAGCAGTATGAGGAGGTAGACAAACTTTTAAGATACTTTATTTAAAAATGCGTGCTGGCTTCCAGAAAACACACACCTACCAACATGTAGCATTTAGAGACAGGAGTGGAACCACTCTATATCTTTACATTGAAGATGCATCTGCAATAAATATTAAAAGTTATACAGAGCTACCAAACTATAGTCTTACTAACACAATGGTTAGACACCTGCTTTCTAGGAATTTCCAATTCTTTGAAGAGTGGACTTGACTTAATCTTGAACATGGCTTTCAGTTGCTAGAATCAAGTATAAAGGGTTCGAAAACTTTATGCCCACTGTTGCTTGGAAAAATTGAAGCATCTTTTTTTGCAAAGCATCTTTTTTTGCAAAATTTGGAGAGTCGGTTCAGCAAAGTGAGTTCCGAATCCTGTATTGACAATTAAATTTTGACATGAGTGTAAACAATTATTTCGAACTATACTATCAGTACAATTGCCTTAATTTTCAAAACCAGAGGGGAATTGTTGTGTTTAAATTACAAACCACACGGCTTCAACGACAACATTGATTGAATACCTAATTCAATTTTCTTTTTGAAATTAAAACTAACCTTGTTTAAAAATTTAAACTCTTTTTTTCTGACTTTGTGAATTTTAAAAAAAAATATGTAAATCAATTTTCTGCTTAATAAAATCACACATTACTACTACTACCACTCTCTACTTTATTTACCATCACTTATATGCCCATTCTGTTGTATTCATAAATTCATTAATTTATTATTGTCTTAATAAAACTTTATGTAATGCCTTTCTGATGTTTGAATATGTTATTTTTTTTTTCTTTATGCTTTCGTAATATCAGCATTCACTTTTATGAACATAAAAATCCCCTAATAGGTTTTTGTACACGTTTCTTTTCAAAACCATCATTCAAAGGCGTGTAAGTACAAAATGCCAACATCACCTAAAATGAGCCTTTATACAAGATACTTCTATACTTCTTAATGGTTTCCATTTATTCCAACCACCTATCTTGGCCGTCTACCTTCCTACTGCTTTAAGTAGAAGATACACATTTATATAAGTTCCACTTGAGTACAAAACTACATAATACCGCCCAAGTTTGCTCTCTGAATGAAAATGAGAATAACTTGAAAACTATATCGTATCTTAACTTACCCCTTAATAGCGTTTTAGTCTCCATGCTCATTTCGGTGGAAACTTCCGTTTGCTTTTTTTGCGACGACGAAAAAATAAAACTGTAGGTACGACGAAAACCGAACGAAAAACAAAACAAAAATAATATAAATTTTTGAGAACAAAAATATAAACCGAATGATGGCAGTGTTTGAATGTTTCCACTGCCACTGCTTCCGCTTTTGCTCCTGCTCCTGCTACTGCTCCTATTTCTGTTTTTCTCGCCTCAGAACGCCTTGCCTTTCCTTGCCAGAGTTCGTGTTCGTAGGGCTGCTGATTCTGGTCCTTGTTTTTGGTGTTGGTCTTGGCCCTTATGCAGCACTTTTATTGTATTTTATTTGACGTTCCTCGTATAGGGTACACATATTGGTCCTTTTTGGCATACACAATGTGAGGATTTTCCACATCTCCCATGTGCACATGTGTGTGTTTCTGTGTGTGTGTGTGTATGAGAGAATGTGTGAGTATATTTTGGACCGAATTTGTGTTCATGTATCGACGTCAATTGAAGGATTTGTGTCTAAGTCCTGCGTAATTTTTTTTTCGGTTCTCAGTGGCGTATATGAGATATTATTATCCTTTTTTACTCTGAACTTATTTTGGTATGGAAGCGGGTATGTGTCGTTTGCAATTTTATCGTAGCGTAAAGTCGGTGGTGCTGTTCTAGCGTTGCTATCCTATATATGCGATGCCGATGGTACTTATGGGGATGATGATGATGATGATCTAAATACTTTAACAGTATACAACAGCAGAAGGGGTCGGGCGGTGTAAAGTCACGAAGTGAAGTTTGATTTTCGTATTCGTCCTTAGCTCTCAGGATCACAGAGTAGAAATGTCTGCGTGTATTAGATACTGGATGTTTAGATATTTTGCTATGGGATTTGGTGATGATGATGGTAGTGGTTAGAGATGTGATGGAAATGGAAGTAAATTCCTTGAACTTTGACAATGAAAATATTTCACTTAGTAGCTGAGTATGTAAAAGTGTGTGTATAATATATGTTTTATATTTTTGTTTGTTTGTTTTTAAATAGAGAAGCAGATGTTATTGGAGATTGGTGTTTTTTTGAATGTTGCATTCGACTTCTTGAATTCTCTTCATTTGGCTTCTGCTTCTATTTTGTATTGTTCTTATTTTTGTTTTTATATTTTTTCTTTTTCTCTTTGTTATAACTGTTGATGATGTTGAACACAGCAGCTGTTTCTTCGTAAGCATAATTGCTACTAACATTGGGGCATTTCGCCCCTCATAGTGTGTTGTTCATTTATCCATCTGCAAAAAAAAACAAAAAACAATGATACAAATTTATTATGAGAATGAAAGAAATAAGTATATGTTCTTTACTGTACATGGTGTTTTTAAGAAAACAAACACACAATTTTATATTTTTGGTCTTATTTTTGTTGTGTATACTTTCTAAATGTAATTGGATGTTTTTAAAAGATTTAGAAGGATATAAAATTTAATTTGAACTAGACTTGTACACAGTTCTATAAAATTTAAAATATGAGGACGATAAAGGATACAAGGTACACGTACGAGTAGTTACCTATTCAAACTAATAGTTGTGGATTCCTATTTAAGTAATAAGAATGTTGCATACAAACAAATAAAAATTGATTAGAATCAAAGGAGATATACTTATTTGTGAACTGTCGAACTCAGAATTAAAACCTGTTTTGATATTTTGTATCGAAAAAACTTAAATTAGTTATTTTTAATTGCAATTTTAAATTAACATAGGTAAGGTTAGGTTAAAGTGGCTGTCCAAGATGGATACAGACAAACTTAGGCCAGTCTAAGTGCCCATTGCGATACCACATGAATCTTGATTCTTCCTCCAAAGCTCCATGGAACTACTTTGAGTTCTTACGAAACGTGAGTGGCTGATTAAATTAACATAATCCAATAACTCCAGATTTAAAGAGAGACTGGGATGCGTTCTATACTAATAACTTTTCATTCTTGACCGTCTGTCGATATTTATAACAGTGTATCAAAATATTAATGGAAACATTAAACATAGTTAACACCTCGCGCCAACACGCGCGACTATGATTTGCCAATTCAGCATAACAGCATATTCTCATAAGTTCCCACGATTGGTGGGTATCATATTCTGGACAACGGTGCATTGAGGTGAATGCACCGACACTACGAGTATCAAGGTCGCTGACGCAGCAATCATCGATGCACGCCGTTAGGTGTTATTTTAGGGAATTAGTTTTAAGTTAATCAGTTCAATTGTGAGCCCGGACCTGATTAGTCGTTAAATAAATATATTGTCAAATTTAATAACCGTTTATTTATTCCGTAAGTCGAACCGTTGGGCCAGCCCCTCAGGGGTTGGCGTTCGTTTTTTTTTCATATACGAATCCGCGATTCGTTAATTGGCGCCCGAGCAGGGACCGCGTTGCAAAACTGTATCCTTTTCGCCTGTAGATCCTAGTTCATTACCAATACGCTCTATTTGAGTGAACGTCACTGTTAACATGGGAACACAGTTGACCATTTTGGATAATAACTAAACTTTTCGCATAAACATGGGAACATGCGAATATCTGTTAAGGCTAAAGGATACGACGGTGATGGTGATCGTTCCATTAGTAGGCTGCTTGCGGCTAAACGGGATTCAAACGACACCTCCCACGCAACACGGTTCCTTGGAAACCCTATTCCGTCGGTTAAGGGGAGTACTAAATCTAAACCCTTTTTTTTCAGGAAAAAATATTTCAACAAAAAATATATATCTTTTAAAAGACTAAAGACTAAAGCGAGGAAGTTATGATAATTGTGTGAGTGGGAAAAAAGAGCCCATAATTTATCTATATTCTATAGAAAAAGTGATCCTTGAAGCATTAAGCTATTCAAAGAAAAGATATATATATATTATTCCTAATTTGAAAAGAATAATCATATTTAATTTATTAATTGTTATTAATTGTGCAAGTGTGAGTGTGTGCAGTTATTTGATATAAAAGAAAAAAGAAGTTTAATAAGGTGAAAAATAATCTTTCATAATCTGTGCCTAGTGTCTGTTAAGGTAAGCCTACATTTTACATTTTTTTTTTATTCTTATTTTATTTTTTGAGAGAGATTTTTAAAATAAAAACATAAACTATGGATCAAGTCGCCCAACAAATTGTTGAATTGACTGGGGCAGTCAGTAGCTTGATTTCCCAATTGAAAAGCTTTGAGAGGAGAATCGAAGCTGTCGAAGGAAAAACAAATTCGTCAGCCTCCTCAGCTGCACCTTCTTCGGCTGTTAGCCATTTTGAGCTTAGTCCTCCTCAAACAGAGGCTGATCTCAGGGAAATAAGTAAGCTACCTGACTGCGTTAAAGAACTTCAGGTCTTTAATGGAAATCCTACTCAATATGTATCATGGATACATACTGTAGAGGGAATCCTTAAAGACTATGAAATAGTTAAATCAAAACCGCTTTACCGTGCGATTTTACAACACATTCGGGGTAAAATCAGAGGTCCTGCTGATGCCGCTTTAGTAAGTTATAATATTTTTGACGCTGACTGGCTCGAGATGAAATCCTGCCTATCATTGCATTATGCTGATAAGCGAGACTTAAGGACTCTCGAACATCAGTTGAACCAACTTGCTCAGAAGGGCAGTAAGCTGGACGACTTTTATGCTGCTGTTAACCACCAATTATCTTTGATGGTTAACAAAATAAAAACTGAATCGTATAGCGAAGAAACTATACGGGCCTTGGTGGAAACGTATAGGAATAGGGCACTGGATGTTTTCGTGCGTGGCCTTAACGGCGATATCTCGAGGATGTTGATGATTCAACGACCGAGAACTCTTCCAGAGGCATATTCTGCTTGCCTGGAAATACAGAATCTCAATTATAGAAACAATTCAGTGCATTCCTCTACCTTTCAGAATAGCATTACGTCTCCAATAAATCAAAATTTCAGGAGTCTTGAATTCAGACCCCATATTCCCCCCAAAAGGCCTCAGCAAAACCAAATAGGGAGAAATAACAGGTTAGCTTGGCAATCGAATTACGAAGATGTCCAACCACCAAAAGTCGGACCAAAGCCTGCAGAAAAGATGGAAGTCGATAGGAGCGTTCAAAGCAAACAGGTCAACTATGCCAACCGCCAAAAGCTCCAAGGCAACCCATTCAAGCGTAGATCAGCCTCTGACAACTTCCCCAACAAGCAGCAACGTCTCTATAATATTGAGGTAGAAGATGGTGAGGACCTAGAAGAATACTCTGCTTCCGCAGAGGAGGCTACCTCTGACGAAATAAATTTTATGACAAAGGGCCACCTAGCGTACCATACTTAGAGTATGTGACAAAGGATGGAGTAGTGTTGAAGTTTCTTGTTGATACGGGGGCCAACAAGAACTTCATTAGTTCCAAAATCGATCAGCCCTCTATATCATTACAAAAACCTTTTTCTGTTAAATCCGCGGGTGGCAGTATCAAAGTATCGAAATATGTCGAGGGAAGATTTTTTTCTAACATTGGGAATGATACTGTCCTCCAATTCTTTGTTCTTCCTGGACTTGATTCCTTCGATGGTATCATTGGGGATGATTCTTTGAAGCAATTGGAAGCTGTCATTGATAGGAAAAACAACATTCTTACCATCAAACCTAACTTGAAGATTCCACTCAAGGCAAAGTTATCAAGACAAATCAACGCTGTCTTTAATGAGGATCTTTCTGACGACGTTAGGCAAGAACTACACAAATTAATTGACAAACACCAATCGCTCTTTGGACCAATTAGCATTGATGAAGTTATAGATACTTCGGTGCAAGCAGAAATTAGGACAAGAACGGTCGAACCAATATACACGAAGTGCTATCCTTATCCGACATGCCTAAGGGAAGTCGTAGAGGAGGAAATTAAAAACCTATTAGAGGAAGGGATTATAAGACCCTCTAAAAGTCCCTACAATTCTCCAATCTGGGTAGTTCCTAAGAAACCAAAACCTAATGGTGAAAAACAATATCGAATGGTCATCGACTATAAAAGACTTAATAGCGTGACTATTTCGGACGCGTATCCCATACCGGATATAAACGCCACTCTCGCCAGTCTAGGAAATGCTAAATACTTCACGACTTTAGACTTAACGTCAGGATTTCACCAAATTCCAATGAAACCCTCAGACATTCAAAAAACAGCCTTTTCCTCCATGAATGGTAAGTATGAGTTCTTGAGATTGCCATTCGGACTCAAGAACGCGCCAGCTATTTTCCAACGGACAATTGATGATGTCCTTAAACCATTCATAGGAAAGATATGTTATGTCTATATCGATGACATAATAGTCTTTAGCAAGAATGAAGAAGAGCATTTAAAAAACCTTGACATGGTCCTCGGAAGGCTTAACGAAGCTCACTTAAAAGTGAACCTTGAAAAAACCCATTTCATGGACACTTCCGTAGAGTTTCTTGGCTATGTTATAACGGCCAATGGTGTATTACCTGATAAAAAGAAAATTGAGGCTATCCGAAACATACAACCTCCAAGTAATTTGAAGGAGCTTAAATCGTTTCTCGGATTAACCTCATATTACAGAAAATTTATTAGAGATTATGCCAAAGTCGCTAAACCCCTTACCAATTTAACAAGAGGCGAAAACGCTCAAGTCAAGGCCAACCAATCAAGGAAAATATCAATAGAACTTGATGAAAAAGCCACACAAGCGTTTAATGACCTAAAAGAGCTCCTCACATCTGCTGAAGTACTTGCATTCCCAGATTTTAGTAAACCATTTTCTCTTACTACTGACGCATCCAACATAGCCATTGGAGCAGTTTTGTCCCAAGGAGACGGAGGTAAGGAAAGACCAATTGCCTTTATTTCCAGATCACTAACCGCAAGTGAAGAAAACTACGCCACAAATGAGAAAGAAATGTTGGCGATAGTTTGGGCACTGGATAACCTGAGATCCTATTTATATGGTGCAAAACAAATTAAAATATTCACTGACCACCAACCTCTTACCTATGCTTTGGGTAATCGCAATTACAACGCAAAGTTGAAGCGATGGAAAGCTAGGATAGAAGAATATAATTGTGAATTAATTTACAAGCCTGGAAAATCAAATGTGGTAGCAGATGCACTATCGAGACTTAATATTGTAAACGACCACTCGACTGTCTCAGCTAAAGCTGAAACAGAATGTGAAGTGAATGCGTTACAGAACACATCTTCAACAGACACAGCTTCCGAACAAAATTTCGCTGATGGTAGATCCGATACTGATACAGCTTTCGAACAGGTTTCCTCCTTAGGATCACAAGATGTCGAATCGGCTTCAACTGTGTCGGCCAGTGGAACAATGCACAGTGCAGAGCAGGATTCAACGGATCTGATTCCTCATGTGGAAGCTCCATTGAATGTTTTCCGAAACCAGATTATTATCAGGGTTTCAGATAATAAACTTGATTCGATGGAGGAACCACATCCCGGTTACATAAGACACTACTTCTCAACTCCGTATCTAGATAACGTTGCCCTAACAGCTGTCCTTAAAGCCAAACTTAGGCCCAATATAGTTAATGGCATTAAAATTCCTGAACTTTGTATGGAACTTCTGCAAAAGGTATATTTGGAAACGTTTTCCAGCTATAAGATTAGGCTGACACAAAGAATTGTTGAAGATGTCACAGACGAGAATCGAGTGTGGGAACTCATTAGTAAGGAACACAAGCGAGCTCATAGAAATGCTCGAGAGAACAAGGAACAACTCCTTGAAAGATATTACTTCCCGAAAATGAATAGCTTAATAACACGCTATGTAAAGTCCTGTGACATTTGCCTTACAAACAAGTATGATCGACATCCGGCGACCCCTATGTTTCAGCCTACTCCTATTCCCTCTTATCCTTGTGAGATATTGCACATGGATATTATGGAAATCCAGGGTGAAAAGTTTATATCATGTATCGACAAGTTTTCAAAGTTTGCTAAATTATTCCACATTAGGAACAAGTCCTCTCTATATCTAAGGGACAAAGTGATGAAAGTACTTCACTATTTTACAGTCCCCAGGATATTAGTTACAGACAATGAAAAAAGTTTTCTCAGCCCCATAATAATTAACTTTATCAAAATGCTCGACATAAAGATGTACCAAACACCCGTTAATCGTAGCGAGGTTAACGGCCAAGTTGAAAGATTTCATTCAACAGTTCTCGAAATTTTTCGATGTTTGAGAGCCGAGTATAAAGAACTTAAGCTAAGGGAGCTGATACACATATCGGTCGATCGATATAACAATACAATTCACTCGGTCACTGGCAGAAAACCATCTGACATGTTTTTTAACAGAAGTTCCAGAGTAAATTATCAAAAGATGTCAAATTATCGGATAAAAGTAAATCAGGAACTTAGGGAAAAGATAGAAAAAAATCAAAAGGCCAAAAACCAATGGCATAATAAAAAGAAATCTATCCCGAAGAAATACAAAAAAGGTGACGTAGTCTACACATCCTTCAAGAGGATTCAGGGCAAACATAAGCCGCTGTATCGGAAGGAGGTGGTAGCAAAAGATAACAAGGTAACCATTATAACAGACACAGGTAGAAAAATTCACAAATCCCAATTAAAGAATATTTAACTACAGAACACACACCCGCACAAAGAAAGCACACATCGAAAAAAAAAAAAAAAAAAAAAAAAAAAAAAAAAAAAAAAAATGTACCCTTGCAATGTAATGTAAAAAGACATAAAATGATAAAATGTAATGAAATAAATACATAAAATGTATAAAATAGTACATTTAATAAAATGACATAGGTAACGAAACCTTAATGTCAAAGCCAAAGCATAGAATAATGAAATGAATAAAATGCAGAAAAATTGTATATTTATTAAATGTATGGCAAAAATCATCATACTAATGAAATACATGCATACATAAAATTGCATAAAAATCGCAAAAAATTATTTATATATAAAAATTTAATTTTTTATAATATATATGTATAAAAAAAAAAAAAAAAAAAAAAAAAAAAAAAAAAAAAAAAAAAAAAAAAAAAAGGTCAATGGCACCATGCCTAAACAAAAACCAAACTATATTATCTATATTATTACATAATTAATAACCATTTCTTTTTCAGAATATTAATTTTAATTTTTCCATTTTTTCTAGATATTTTAATAACGATATTACATTATTAATATTTTTAAACTTTTCATGACCTATTTTTTTCCTTATTAAGTTTATATTTAACTGATTTATTTATATTTAACCAATGTAACAAATTTAAAACACAATATAGCTTATTATTCCTAACGGCCGTGCAAGGCTTCACTATCTTCGAGTACCAGTCCCCAATGGTAACAATAAAGGAAGGACCAGGGTGGATTATCGATGGACACTTCAAATTGGTGCATTTGATCCGGTTAGATGAATTTGAAGATCTGCTCAACAAAATGACTTTAGCTGTCCAAGCTGTAATCAAGCAACCTGAAAAGAAAATCGTGGCACGCCATCACCTTACCCAGCTTCACGAACGAATCGATATGCTCAAAGGAAAAATGCATAGAAGGCAAAGGTCGATTAATTGGATTGGTTCTGCGTGGAAATGGTTGGCCGGTAACCCTGACGCAGCAGATTGGGATGAAGTGCTCAAAAACGAGAACAACATAATCGAGAATAATAATCATCAATACAAAATAAACGAGAGGATCCTTAGGATAACAAAGGATATCACCCAAAGGATCAACCAGGTCATTAACAGCACCGTAATCCAAACGTCATCGTCTAATAGGGCTATCCACGAGCAAAACGTTATGGACGAATTATTAGTGGTGAAAGAAGATGTAAACGAAATTGTTCGCGCCTGCCAGATGGCGAGAAGCGGAATCGTAAATACAAATCTCTTGGACCATGAAGAGATCAACAGGCTTATCAGCGAAGTTGAAACTTTACCATATGCTAACGTTGTGGAGGCTTTGCAATTTGGTAAACCATCAGTCTATACCAACGATTCCATCCTACTGTACGTACTATCTATGCCTAAAGTCAGCAGGACTGAGTACAACTTGTTATTGACCAGAGCGTCAATCCTGGGAGGAAAGCAAGTCGACCTACCTTATTCTAAGATTCTAGCAAACCATGAAGATACCTATGGCATAATATCCAACTGCCTTAGTATGGGCAACATGACGACTTGTGATGAAAGCTCTTTAGAAAAATTGGAAGAAGAGGGATGCGTAGTTCGGTTGCTTAAAGGAGGGCACGCTAATTGTGCAATTCGTACCAATACAGCCAGTATTACGGAACTGATCAAGGAAGACACGATATTTGTCACAAACTTCCAAGGAAAATTATATAGCAAGAACATATCAAAGGATCTCTCCGGTACATATTTGATCCAGCTCTACAATGAATCAATTCGACTAAATAACAGAACATTTGTTAGCCTGACGGCAACATCGCTTCAAGCGCTTCCACCAGTTTTAACCAACACATCCTTGAAAGTGAACAAAGTGGACATCGAATACCTTCATGACATGAGCATCAAGAACATCAAGATCCTGAATGGCCTATCATATCGGCTAAACACCTATACTGCTACGGATGTGACGATCCTCCTGATATTGGCAATAGTTGTATGGATGATATGGCGCAAGCTGCACAGGAAGATTGACTTACCAAAGATCCAAATCCTACCACCACCGGTGCTACCTACCCCTAACATCTCATCTTAAAATACTGATCTACGGGACGTAGATTTTCAAAGGGGGAGGAGTTAACACCTCGCGCCAACACGCGCGACTATGATTTGCCAATTCAGCATAACAGCATATTCTCATAAGTTCCCACGATTGGTGGGTATCATATTCTGGACAACGGTGCATTGAGGTGAATGCACCGACACTACGAGTATCAAGGTCGCTGACGCAGCAATCATCGATGCACGCCGTTAGGTGTTATTTTAGGGAATTAGTTTTAAGTTAATCAGTTCAATTGTGAGCCCGGACCTGATTAGTCGTTAAATAAATATATTGTCAAATTTAATAACCGTTTATTTATTCCGTAAGTCGAACCGTTGGGCCAGCCCCTCAGGGGTTGGCGTTCGTTTTTTTTTCATATACGAATCCGCGATTCGTTAATTAACATACAAACATGTTAAAGGAAATATTATTGTTTGTTCCCATAATACTTTAAACAGTTTTTAGTTGTTTTTGTTTCGATATCTCTAGCATATGATATCTAAAAACCTTTAATTTGAATTTGAAGAATCTTTAAACATCCTAAAAATGTTCAAAATTGTCTACTTGAGAAATTGGACTGATTACAATATCTTCCTATGGGAAGTTAGAAAAAAGTCAGTTCCCTGAAAATAAAACTATCCGCTCGACAACTAGGATCCAGTCCTTGCTTCATACAACCAGTAACTCCACTTATACTGATCGTGATAAGAAGGCACTCAATTGCACACCCAAGGCCTTGGGCGTCCTAATCTACGTCATCTCTCTATCGTAAACATGGTCTGCCACATTGATATTTGAGAGGGAACTTTGTATTCCCAATGTCTAATTTTTTCGATGCTGCCTATTTCAAGACTGGAGGTCCATTGTCATAAGTGTTCTCATGCAAGCTATTGGCGACTGCGTGATGTCTGAGTACCGGCTCCCAACCAAAGAATGATTTTAACATCATAACAAGGGTCCTTTCGACTTGTTCGTAGTAAGCCTCAGGTAACTTGTCCATAGGTCCGTGAACGTTTTTGAGGCTGATGTTCTGAAATTTCCTCGCACTCGAAGTTTGCATAGCTTTTCGCTCATAGCATGAAAACCGATAGTAGTAGACTTCACTTTTTCGCTGACTAGGAAGTCAACTCCATAATGTATTTTTACTTCTGAAAAACATAACTTCCTGTCCATCGTATCTCTGGTATTGTTGTTATTTTAGTCGGGTACAGGGTTTCTCAACAGGGATCCTACAAAAGTAGAGAAAAAGGGACAGCAAACGACCCCCTATTTCTTCCCGCTTTTTTGACATTTGTCTTAAGTAAAGTTTGCCATTTCATGAAAGAAAAAAATATTACCCGAAATTCGGAGCGCTACGTAACTTATAGTCGTCATAATCATCCTAGCAAATCATCAATTGACGGTCTAGTGAAAAACCTTTGAATATACAGGCAGACCACAAAATATTCACGTGTCCGTGAGACAGAGAAGTGACCGTAGTACCGAGAATATTGCTGCCTTGCAGGCTTCAGTTGCAGAAAGCCGAAACGTGTCTCTCATAAGTCGTTCTATTTCCTGACGTAGCCCCAAGTCTATGGTCTAAGACACAAGCTAGCTACAATTGATAAACTTCCTGCGAATATCGAACTTGAAATTGCAGCAGAATCGGTCGATTTATGCTTTAAAACCGTCAAAACAGTGTCTTTACTTCTGCAAGCGTGTCCGTAGTGACCATTCAAAATAAATCAAGTTAGATACAATTCATCAAACGTACTTTCACAGAAATAAAGAAGTTCATCGATATTCAAAACCGTTTTTGTTGTATTAAAAAAACTTTTTGTAGCGCTCTTTTTGAAAAACCCGATAAATAGACAGGGTATCGCCTAGGTGATCTGCAGCTTGAGCGATGTTAGGTTCCATGAGAAGATTCGTGAATCGTTGTTTCGTTGCAGTGTTTTTCGTCATGTACATGTATAGTACATTTACGACGCTTGTTATCGGTCTTGTAATAATATTTCTTTTGTACGGGATAACCTACAAGCCTAACGAAAACCTAACCTATAGCCTGACCATATTAGACAAACCGTTTTGGGTTTGTGGTGAACCTCGTTTCCGCATCGTTAGCCATGGAAGCGAAAGGTCATTCCGTTTCTAAACCGTCAATAACTTCAACAGCTGTTATTGATTTTTGACAGTTGTTTTTAACTCCAATTTTTGTTTTTATGTATTGAAACATTTAAATGATTACGCTTAAAATGTTATTTATTAAGACATATGTAAGTAAAACACAAGATGTTCTTTAAAGAAATACTGTCAAAGAATAAAATTAAGGAAATTTAATAAGCTAAAAGTTTTTCAATTGGCGAGGGTAAATTTTGGCGCCCCGTATCGGCCATTTCGTTTTCGTAACATTTGTCAAATCTTTTGTTTATTATTCAATTGTTTATGCGAAATCATCATGGCAAGTTACACGATTGAAAAGCACGTTCAAATGATAAACCTTTAGTATCAAAATGAGTGTTCGTTAACGCAAACGCTTCGCGCATTGCGCCCATTTTAGGGTATACGTGGAGGCTCTTCACAGTCAATTCTTCAACGTTTGATTGCCTAATTTGAGACGACCGGTTCAGTAAACAATCAGCCAACACCCGTACGTTGAAGGATGATATCAGCCGAGATCATCGCCGTGGTCCGTCCGGCAGTTTAATTTTTTGCTGTGCATAAGCACTAGGCTTTTCGCAGACTTCATTGTCATGGAGAATTTCGCATCGGGACTTGAGCATACACACGTACAGGATCAAACTGATCCAGGAGCTCATGGCCAAAGACAACGCCGTTTGTTCGCTTACTGCGCTTCGAAGCATTTGGAAGGGGACCAACATTTTGGCGAAAAATAATCTTTAGTGACAAAGCTCACTTTTAGATGAATGGCTGTGTTAACAAGCGAAATTGCCTTATACGGGATGACATTAACCCATGTGAGGCGTAAGTAGTCCGTACTTTTGAAAACGACGTTAGTGAGGCGTTCACCGTCAATAGAAAGCGCTACAAAATGATAACTAATTTCTTATGGCCCAAATTGAACCATATGGACCTTGACGATATATGGTTCCATCAGGATGGCGCTACGTACCACACAATAAATGACATAGTTGACATTTTGCATGACCAATGTGAATTGGTGATTTGACCCCGCTAGACTTGTTTAAGTGGGTTTTCTTCAAGTCGCAGGCTTATGTTAATATATCACAATCGACCGATGTAATAAATGTGAACATAAAACATTTCCTTGCTCAAATTCAGCCGGATCTGTGCGGCAGAGTCATAGAAAATTGGACCACTCGGATCGATGCCACCGTAAAAAGCCAAGGTGGGTGCTGCCTTTAAGCAGTTTTATTATTATATGTTTCATTGTTAATGCCATATCTCTTTCTTAACATTTAAATTTATATTTAATGATTTCTAATAACAAATACTTGAAATTTTAATATATCAAAAGGAAACTTCGTATTGAAAAGCCCTATATAGGATTAAATTTATTTTGAAAATTTAATATTATTTCCTATTAGCTCAAAATATTTCGATAGTAACTCCTTCATTAGAATTTTCAAGTGAATTTTGTATATGAGTGTCAAAATGAAGGGTACAAAGAAATTTAAACAAAAAAATTACAAATATATCAGAATTTTAATCACTTAATTCTCAAGGGTTTTAATATTTTTGAGTTATTTCATTTTAACAGAAATCCAACAACTAAATTCTTTTCTAGAAAATTTGAATTCTTATACTTTCTCATATAAACACAAAATCAAGAATTTTCAAATACACACATACGTGCATGTACATACGTAAATAAATAATTCTCTTTTAAATACCAAAGGACTTTACTTATGAGCACAAAAATAAAACCCTTCATTTCTGATCTGCATGTCAGTGAATGAAATTCTGCAGAAATTATATATTATTCTATAAAGAGCAAATAATTACTATGGTGTAAAAAATATTTCATTGTTTCTAATTGCATCATCATTAAGCTCCCCTGGCTTATAACTATGTACATACATAGTAAAGAATTTTTCGGGAAAATTAATTAACTATAAACTATGAACAATGTTCATGTAGAAAGAAGGAGCAAAAGAGTGCAAAATTTCCATGTTGTATAGTTACGTTTTTTTAATTCTGAAAATATGGAAGGAATTTTGAATGTCAGTTCTTTCATGATACTTTGTTTTTTGAAGGCTTAAGTAGCTTTCAAGATAATTTTTATAAAGTACTCGTAAACTGCTTATGTAATGTTCCGTGAACGAAATATACGATTAATCCTGCAAAACTTCTACACATTTTTGTCCTCACATAATTTTGCAAATCGATAATATTTTATTCAATGACCCAAGAAAATACTTGCTTATAAATATCCTTCCCTTGAACTTCTATTATAATATGCATATAATATACTCTGTTAAATCCTTTCAAAAGGATCCTTGTGCTGAACCAACAATAATCGTCTCTCAACGTTTGCAAATACTTTGGCATTTCATTTTATGTAAGTTGTATAGGTTTCTGTATGTATGTGTGTTGTGTATGTATATGATAACAAACAAACCAACTTCGACTGTAATTATTATCGTCGAGTAATTAACTACCGATTGATATAGGACAGAAAAGACAGAACAGAAGCAGAACAGAGAGTGCAAGTTTACTGTGATACAAACAGATCCTGCAAAGAGCATTCCTTCCAATAATGTGATTGTAGAATGGTGTCTGTGGCTGTGGTACGAGGGCAAAGTTGTAACTTGTAATGAAAGTGGACAAAGGATGACTTCTGCATGGTGATGATGGTTTGCATTAACATCATCCTATATCGGTTCCATTTTGTCCAGAACCGAGTGAGCATCAGGAATCAAAAAGACTAACAATGAAAGGGAGAGAAAGTTTTGGTGGGTGAATAGTTAATGATGATGAGGCAGCAACTTCCGAATGGCCATAATGACAAATGGGTTTTGTAATTTTTTCTTCTGCAAGAAAAGGCGTTGATGTTTTGAAAGTGATGGGTCTTTTTGGAAATTATCATTAGGTTTGGCTTGGGCGTGTGATTTTAATTTAAAGCATTTAAATTTGTCTTCGGACGTAACTTAACTTAGCTATCGCAGGTTTTAAATTGCTTGTATTATGTGTGTGCGATTTTTATTTAAGAATGATGAAATTATGGGAAGAAAAAGTTGAGAATAAAAGGAGAATGCCGGAAATGTGATGATGGCAGGAAAGCTATTTTCACTCTAAACTTTGTTATTTTTTTCTAATTATGATATTTTTTTGTATTTATTACGTATCTAATAAATTAAGGTAGGTATATAAGCGTGACCAAAAATAATGGTAAAAAATGTCTACTATGGCTTGTATCGAGGGAGTTGAGGATATTTGATATCCCAGTAATGATGATTTACATAAATGTATTTAAGTAGTTGTTTTTGTTTAATTTGGTCAAAAGGTTGTTATGAACGTTTTGATCTAAAATCATAAAATAAGAATCATTTTTTTATCGTTTGGATGAACTGATTTTAATATGATTATTTTTGATTTGTGAAATAATAGTTTGAAAGAAATGTTTGCGATTAATGCAAGTACATTTACACTAAAAACAAACTGGTACCGGTGACCAGATTTACAGCTTAATTTATCCAGAAAAAATGGTTTTTAGATTCCTACCCGGCGGAGATTTTTCGAAGAATTCCTGGTAAAATACACAATATTTCTGGTAGAATATACGGAGAGAATTATTTTTCCTTAGACAAATTATACCGGGAATAAACCCAGTATTCTGGTAGCACATACCAGAAATATTTTTTTTTCGGGTAAAATGTTCCCCAGTATTCCTGGTAAAAATGTACCAGAATTCTGGTAGAATATACAGGGAATATTTTTTTCCTGGTAAAAATTTACCAAAATTCTGGTAAACAGGAATTTTCTTTCCCTGATAAAAATGTAATGGTAGAATATAATGGGATTTTTTTTACTCAAAATGTAGCTAAATTCTGGTAGAATATTAAGCTCTTCCAGACAAATTATAGTAAGCGCCTTATGAAATCATACATAGCATATATTTAATTGTATTCTTCCTACTAAAAAGAACGCATGAGATATTCTAGGTAATATTCCTAAAGAAAACATTCACATCACCATCGTCTTTAATACGTCCAAGAAAAAAAAGGAATAAAGATTTTTCTCTAAACTACGATTATTACGATTATTTGGCGGGAAGGGCTTCGTAGGTATACTGTACTTAAATTTGATTTTTGCCTAAGAAATAATATATAAAAGATAAAAAATAATTTTTAGCCTTCCAATATTTTTGGTAATAAGTACCATAAGGCTGGTTTTATCTACCAAGAAAAAATATACCAGACAATAAAATTCCTGATTTTATTTACCAGAAGACTGGTTTTATCTACCAGGAACAAATATACCAGAAAATTTACCAGACTCCAGATGATCTTCATTTTACCAGGAAAAAAATAGTTTCTACCAGGACGCTGCCAATATTTACCAGACAATTTTCGGTCAAAAATTTTACCAGGATACCAGATTTCTGGTAAATAAAACCAGATTTCTTTTTCCAAGAAAATCTGGAGTTATTTACCACAAAATCTGGAGTATTTTACAAGATTTTTTCCTGTTTTTTTCTACTAGGAAATCTAGTTAAACAAATTTCTCCTGGTACTTGTTAGATTCTACCAGATTTCTGTTTTTTTTTATTTTTGCCATGAAATCTGGAGTTATTACCACTAAATCTGGATTATTGTACTAGTTTTTTGACTGGTATTGTCTACCAGTACTTGTCTACCAGGGACATTTTTTTGAGTGTAGGGTTTTCAAATAAGAAGTTAAGCTTAGAGAAATAATTTGATGCCCCTTTGAATGGAAAAAGATATCAGCCAAATAACTACCAAGACTCCGATTGGAGAATCATTCAAATATTTTTGTGGTTGTATACGATTGATAACTTCATATCATCCATCTGTAAGGTCTTGAAGCGGTGCATGCAATCACAAGATTTTGATACCCAAAATATAAAATATAAAGGCATGTCAACAACTATAGATGAATCAGTGTACTTAACATAGCTTACAAAATCTTCTCTATGTAATGTATGGATGTCTAAAGCCAATTATTAACAACCTGAAATGTCCATATCAGTGTTCGAACAAGTGGAAAGTGACCTTACGCAACTTGGAGTGCGCAACTGCGTCCGAGCTAAAGATAGTTTGTTGGGTCCTACTTCCTAGTTCATACAGGATTGTAACACAACCTTACGTAAAATATATAAGAATATCAAAATACAGAATTAAGTATACTTGTATATTTTTAAATGTGTGGTTTTTAAGACCATATACAACGAATGTGATATCATATTAAGGCCACGCATTCAGCGTTATTATATAGGTTGAGATTTTCCCATATCTTTAAGATTATTTTAAACAAGTGGTTGTCGTGGGTTGCTCGAATAAATTCCAGTCAAAAAGCTCAATTTTGACCACTTTTTGCAGCAATTGAGGCCGTAGTATAGCGTTGAATATCATCTAAATCATCTCGGACTTATTAACTTCCCATGGAAAGTTATTGTAAGTATATGTAAAATATTTCTCCACGTTTCAAGGTCCTTAGAATTTAAATAAAATGTCTTAGAGACGTATGTGTGTGTGTTTGTAAGAACGTTTGTACGTTTATTTATCAGCATGTCCGTTTTTCCGCGTTCTGGAAGTTTTTCGTAGTCCATATCTCAAGAATCGGTAGAGATATCGACTTCAAACAAATGTTTGTACATAGATTCAAACACTGAAAGATCTGCATCTTTGAAATTGAGAGTATTTTTTTATAAATAAATTATAATATGTGACGTTGTACATAACTGGTATTATATTGAAATAAAAACAATTCAATGGCCGTTTTTTTATAAATTTACGAATTGAAAAACTCGAACAAAAAGTGATTTTACCTCCAAAGTAATTGATTTTTTACTGAAATATCTTTTCAGAAATTAAGGATATAAGCTTCAAACTTCTTATAATAAATGTGGTTTTCAACATTCAGTCAAATTGTTATAAAAATTCAATATTCAGTTATTTTTAATAAAAATTCAAATCTAAAAACATACTTCACAAAATTGGTAAAAGTTGATGTTCAATTTTCGATATCACGTTAATTTATGAAGGTATTCACGTCGAAATGGCTTCATTCTGTGCTAAGTTTTGTTGTTAAAGGAAGATAAAAGCATTCAAAAAATCCAATCTGTATAGTTGTATAAAGAAATAAAAACTTTATGAAAATGCTACTAAAATTGGTAGGAATTGGTTTTCTACTTAAAAACTCGTTAAGAAAAGCAAAAATATTGAAATCAAACTTTTCTTATCATATGCAAAATATTGTTGTTAACTTTTATTAACTTCCAAAAGGAAGTTATTGTAATGGATCCGATTTGTCAAATTGAAAATTTTGGTATTTCTCGACGTTCAAGGTCCTTAGAGTCGAAATAAAAGTTTTTTGGAAAGACGTCTGTGCGTGCATGTGTACGTAGCTCAAGAACCAAAAGAGATATCGACTTCAAAAAAAGTTTGTTATATATATAATAAGATAATAAAAAAGATGTAGAAGGGCTCTCAAGAAAATTGCGTGGGTGTTTTTTTTACCATAGCAGTTTAAAAAAAGGTGAAAATATTTATATAAACAAAAAAACTGAAAAAAAAACGTGTCACCTCAAAAATTTTAAGAAACATAAATGATTTTATCTTAAAAAATAATTTTTTGCAGCGGAAAATAACGTTTTTTACATCTGGTAAAATTTTGAGAAAAATCAAATTGACAGTTTTTTTACAAAGAATAAAAACCTAGACAAGAAAATTAATAAAAGTTGGTGAAAATTTATTTTCGGCTCAAATATCTTTTCAAAACCTTGAGATACTGGCTTTCAACTACTTTTACGTTTTAAAAATATTGTTTTCACCATTTAGTTAAATTTTGAGAAAAATCGAATTCACATTTTTTCACCAAAAATAAAAACCTAACAAAAAAACATTTCTGAGGATTTAGAAAAATATTGTTGGCAATTCTAAAATTTTTAAGAATAATTCAACTGAAAACTTTTTTAACACAACACGAAAACCTACAAACTTTTAAGTAAGACAAATCGACAGGCGCGATGGGAAATTATCAGTGTGCGTTGCATCCCAGGATTTTTTTTTTATAAGAAGTGCTAGCCGACTCAAGTTTAAGGAAAAAAAGAGATTATTTCACATTAGTTCCGTTCGCGTGCTTTCTGCACAAAAATTCGTAAAAAGACATATTTTAAAGAGTGGGGGAAAAATTCTCTTACAAAAAGACAAAACTATACCAAAAAGTAAGCGGACTTTAACAACAAATTTTTGGCACAATTTGACTGTCAATAAAAATATAAATTTTGAAAAATCATCGTTTAATATCGTTTTTAAAATGTATTTATTTTTTTATAAATGGATAAATTGAGGCAACATGAACTTCAAGCAATATCATATACGGGTCGATTTTTTTTATGAAAAAACTTGATTTAATTGAAACTTGAAAATTGCAATCTTGTTGCTGTTCTTTGGAAAATATTTCTAGTTTTATAAGTGACATCAAAAGGGAGCAATTTATTTGAAGTTCTATTAAATTTGACACTTTTCAAAAATCAGCCCAAAGAAATTTCTTGGGCTTAAATTCGTGAGCGCTCTCTTTTACGAAAAACTGCTAAATTTTTTAGTCCTTTTTTATGTTTAAGGAAGGAATGTGAACGGACCTAATATTTTTAATAATATTATGTTCAAGTTTTAGACAAATGAACGGATGGGTACCGATGGGAAGCTTTTAGCGTTAGTCGCATCCCAGCCTCTTTTTTTATTATGATGACTCTATAGCGTTGACCATTGACTGCTATAATATAAATGGCTTAATTTTTAAAGAAATATGAAAACTAAGCTCATACAGCTTTAAAAAAGGCCATTTCCGAAAAGAATATTTCCAGTTTGAAAACCATACGTATTAAAAAGCACATGGTAATATTTTCTAGCAAAAAACCTATTCATTTGAATCTTTTGAAAATATTACAAAATGTTTTTAGTATCTCAATATTTTTTGGAGATGGAAAATATTTTCTAAAAGACTTCAATAGTTTGTGTGATCCTAATAATTTTGTGTATAGAAAAATACATATTTCAGTTCGGTGTGACATTAAAATGTAAGGAATATATTTCGTTTAATTTGTTTCGTGGAATATATATTTTAGATCTACCGAAATTTACATCTATTTTTAAGAGTGCTGTTAACAAAAGGAAACACTCACTGAAAAGTCTTCAAGGTCATTTAGACATATTTTGATATTGTTGTTTTTTAAACCAAAATTTACTTGATTTCGTTAACTCCTGTAGTTCCAAAGATATAGTGAACGAAAAAGTTCCTGAGATATAGTGAACGAAGAAAGGGTACCCCAAACACATGCAAACTTAGGTAGATGAAATTTATATTTGTACGACCTTGAAACGTTGATAAATGTCGAAAATTCCATTTCAAATGATCACACCGATTACAATAACTCCTCATATGAAGTAAAACACAAGTCTGACATAAAATATTTTTTTCAAACCACTAAGTAGCGGAGAATTTTTCCAAGTATCACAACAGAAATATAAGTTGATTCCATATTCATATGTTATGTACAAAAATTATTATGAAAAAAATAAAAACCCTTTGTGTATTTTCCCAACAACATTTCATGAAATAAACTTAAGGAAGCACCACTTATCAACATCACAACTGCGATTCACAAACAGATTTCCTAAAGTAAGTATACGTAAACCTATAAGCACAGCCTTAATAAAAAATAAATATACAATTCACCACCTCAAAAAAAAGGAAAAAAAAAATAACATAATAATACCACACAATTTAAGTTCAATGGTGCTAACACTTCTAGAAACTTTTCCAACTGTGTAAAAATTTCATCACCTTTATCATCATAATGTGGGATATAAATAAAAGGTAAATCCTTTCAAAAACACAACATCAAAGCCATTTGAAAGTTGAGTAACGTTACAATCAAAATTATATATAAATATATTATATTATATGCATTTTTATTCAATCTTTTTTACTTTTTTATGTTTTGTTTTGCGTTTTCTCCACTTTATCCATCAGTCATCTCTCTATACTTATCTAACTGTTTGTATTCAGAGACAGCGACGTACTAGGTACATATAGGCAGATAAAAACAAGGACTATACACTATAAAACCACTTGGTATAGGTAGGTAAGGCATATATACTTAAGCCAAACAGAGAATTCACCCTTAAGACACACGGGAAGTATAAAAAGTCGAACTCAACGACAATAATCCTCAGCGGAAACGCACATCATATATCCTCTTGTTACCTCATAAAATTGCCTTCTTTTGCCATGGAGATAAAAAGCAAAAAGCCACATGTAAATGTAAAGCCTTTGCAAAAATATAAAAAGAAATATAAACAAAATTGGAATAAAAATAAGTGAGAAGTCCTGAGATATGAGTATTACAAAATGAAAGAAAAAGTTGGAATGGTGTTCCATAGCTTCCAAGCAAAGCAACCAATACTTTCACATCATTATTACGTTGACATTGAAACAAATCCAAACGTAAATACGAGTAAGCAAAGAACAAAAAATTGTAAATTCAAAAAGGAACAAAAATAGGTATTTATGTCTGTAATCCTGTAATGACTTCTATATGGAAAAAAAACTTTGACTTTCATTTCCCAGCTTCTATCTCTATCTACTTTATGGTATAAGTGTAACCAAGGATTCTTCTCTCACCACCCAAACCATACCGAACCGAGCCGAACCGAACCGCCCAACCACTGTTCATAAAGTATTTACTTTTGATTCAACATTTTATTGCTATCCTTCAATGGCTGAAGTATTATATCTCTACCAACTAAAGCTTTTGTATTCAAAATAATTCATTCAGGTCTCAGAGCCTTAAAGTCCTGGAAATATGCGGGTGCTGGTAGAGATATGGCTGAAAATGAAAAGTGTTGCCCCGTTCGTAGGATTCTTTATAAAGATGTCTATGCATACATATATTTAATAAAAAGTGTAAATATATATATCAACAGAAAACAGATAGATACGGTTTTCCTTCCGCACAGAAACAGAACAGAAAAAGAAAAGTTTCAAGAGACGAATCATAAAATCTGTTGATAACCTTGAAGTGAATCACAAACACACTCATCAAATTGGTTATGCTTGCTTCTGGAAAGGATAAAGCAGTATAAGGTATGCCATACCATGCCGGCCGTGCCACGTCACGATACAGGATACAGGTTTAAAAGAAAAATAAGACTATAAAATATCCGTTAGCCTTATAAGGCTTCTCATCCTCTTTTAATGGGCTATGAATTATGGTTTAAGTTGAGTTATTTCTTCGACTGTGTCGGTTTTTGTGCGGGTTAAATAATACCTATATTTTACTATTGTAGGTATATGGACCATATCCTGGATAGGTAAGATATTCGTACAGCCACATTGATGTGATAATAGTATATCTAGCTTAATGTATTGTAGGTATAAGTCAAATGTGTAGGCTTTCGTAAAAACAATTGGCAGATATTTTGCGAAATAGCGAGGTAGGATTATTTTGGTCGATGAATAGAAAAATATTCACGTCGTCTTTGGTAAATTGTGCCTTTTTCAACTTCGTAAAGCATATCGAATTCCTGTGCCTATAGAGCATGATGAAATTGTACCCTTGAGACTAGCTGATTCCCAGAAGTTAAATGTTTTTGTCTTCTTTTGCACGGTGACCAGATTTTCTTAAAATGGTAAACAATTTTGTATGTTTGTTAACATGGGAAATTAACCTGTGTCCATCAACTAGTATTTCAACCGCAAGGGAAAAGACCGAAATGTAGGTACAATTTCCAAACGGAATTTGTATTGACACACATTCCTGGTTATAATTGGTGCTCTTTAAATATGCAAATGATATGATTTAAGGAACTTTGAAAACTATACAGTTAAAACTTTAAGATGGTTTTATTTCGAAATTTGTTTAAGACATCAAAATATATTATCAGTAATTTTGGTAATACTACAATTTTTGTAAAATATAAAGCACGCAGTTTAATTTTTATAAAAACGTCAAGGATATCCGTCTTTCTTGTAAAAAGCTATTCTAAAGGTGTTATTCTCTTTTTTCAGATTTTATATAAAAGAAAATTGTTGGTTGAATTCTTTTTAAATTTGTTCAAAGAATTTTGTATAAAATAAAGTTTAATGGAACTTAAAACCTACTTTTTATAATGAGCGCACATTTTTTAGCTCTTTTTAATACCCTTGTGAAGGCACGAAGGCACAGTGCAAGCTATAGGATATGAAGAGAGGATTAAAAAAGATTTTCGGTTTTGAATTTCTGAATATTGCAATGACAGGAAAAGACAAAGTGCGGCATAGCATTTTACATTCACGTAGTGCGGCAAAAAACTCATCTCTATATTTGACAGTCCAACTAAATTCAATACGTATTACTAAAGCGTCTATTATAAAGGTTGAAATGCTTTAGAGGAGGAACGGAACTAGTTATTTCATTAGAGTATAGACCGTATTAAAATGACTTACAAAATTGAGCTAACCGACAGCATGGTATTCATTTTCAGTTTGCATAAACACATGGAGTCAGAAGTACTGAACTACTTCATAACGAAAACAGATAGCATGAGGTTTTCAACGCATTGAATTCGATGTTTGTATTCAAATTTAATGTACTTATCATATATTGCCATTAAGCATCAAAAGACTAGAAATTTGAACCTTAAAACAGACATGAAAACATGACTAAAGTTATTTAGGTATTTTCATGCTAGAGGTCTGTTATTTTCAATTCAAGTTTTCTAAAACTCTTGGGAAACTTTCAGTGCTTTCGTAAAAAGAAGCCTCGTAGTGAAAATACGAAACTTTCGTTCTTATATTCTTTACTTTTTACAATAAACTTAATATAAATAGGAAAAAGAGACAGAGATGCGCGCCTGACCGGCGTTATTTTACAAATATGTACAAAATGTCAATAATAATATTTTAATTTTGAGATAAAAAGTTTGAAGTCAATATCTATCCTTGTTTTCAAGCTACTTAAGTTAAAAATCATTTCCTTAAAGTGTTTACTAATTTTAAAGGTTTCTTTATAAAAAAGTAGTCAGTTGCATTTGTCTACAAAAGTATCTTAAAAATAACCTTAATACTTTGTATATGAAAAAATAAGTTTGAGTAATCTCTGTTTTTGTTGAAAAGATATTTTAGTCAAAAACTAATTTTTAGGAACATTTTCTTAAGGCTTTTATTTCTTATAAAAACAAAGTGCACAACTTGCTACTATATTTATAGGCTTTATTTAGGCGAAAATAAATTGTTTTAATTAAGGTGTCACAGGCAGAGACTGAACCCAGGACCCCTTGCATGACAGTCCAACGCACAAACCATCATGCCACGGGTACTAAAATAATTGTGTCTTCAAAAACATACTCGTATGTGTCATTAAATAAGTCAAAACACCTTGATTTATTAATTTTTTTTTGAAAATCGTTAGAGCTTTTTATATATTTATTTTGTATGCATACACACAAACATATTTTTTTTTAATTGAAAAGTCAAGTTAAGAAAAAAAAATGTTTGAGAAAGTTTAATAAAAATGTATATGTTTGATTTTGAGAACATTTTTTTTTTCGATTTTTGACTTACAAATTTGTATGGGAACTGCTGTTATTTTTAGTCTTAAAAGATAAAAAAAAAACCTACCGCGAATCTGCTTTCAAACTTTATTTCCATTTTGAAATTCAATGGTTCTACGATAAACAGTGGGACGGAATCTCGAGTTCGAATTTTCTAACAAATGCAATACTTCAATAAAGCTCCTATATGTCGCCAGTAAATAAAGTGATTATAATTTTTTAAGAAGACTTACTACTGTTTAATTACAACAATATTTTGTACGTATTTAAAAAAAATTAAGTCAATACCTTCATTTAATTTAGATATACTCGGATTAAAAATCAGTTTTTACTTACTTTTACCTTGTTTAGCAATTTTTTTTGTAGGTTTTTATTGTTAGATGAAATAAGATTCGAGTAGCCTATATCTTTAATTAATTTCAATATAATACGAGTTAAAATCAATTTTTACCAACTTTTCGTTTAATTTTTTAAGTTCTATTTTCTGTGACAACAATTTTCGCCTCGATTTTTTTTTAAATTTTGTAAGGTACCATGAATGTTATTTTTGAAAAAGGTTTTTGCTAAGGTTTTTTTGATTCATAAAAAACAAAGTAGCTGATTATTTTTCAATGTATACCAATTTTTATACAATATTATGTTAAAAATTTTGTCTTTTTTCAATAATTGCTGTGGAAAAAACAACCTACTAATTTTTTTGAAAGTTTATCTGCAGCTTTGTATTGTTTTATCCATACAATTTTATTTGAAGTCGATAGCTCTACTGATTCTTGAGAAATGGGTGACCAAAAAAGCTAGTACAAGCCTACGAACCAAGGGCGGATCCAGATTTTTAATCAAGGGGGTCATACGAGTTGTTACTCAGCGCTTAAAAATGTTCTTTAATGTTCTGAAAAGCAAGCTAACTAAAATTTAAATAACATAATGTGTAATTTAACATTAAATGTACACATTACAAAGGTTAAAATGACAACTTTAGTTATTAATTTATTTTAGAATACTGTTGTCCAGCAATGCATAGTCTAACTTTTTAATTGCTCGACTCTCTACATTTGAAAGCATTCCACAATTCCAAGAGTTTTCTAAATATACCATATTAAAGAGCAAAACATAATAGTTTAGAGGATTTTAATTGCTTTCATTCAGAAATTTAAGAAATTGTTCTGAAACTTAGCCTTTTTCCCAAACAATATATTCTTTTTTGTTGCCATTTCTGTTAATGCGAAAAACGCTACAAAAATTCAAAAACCCGGAAAATTAGAAATAATCTGATATCAAGAATTTTATGGCTTTTTTGACGTAGTTTTTTTAGGACTGAATTTTCAGGGCTCTATTATTACTATTGCTATCAGTTTGCTTTATTTGAAGATTGGAGCTGGTGCCCGAAAATATTTTGATCTTCAATGATTCAACAAAACTTAAAAATTGTAGAAAAAAAAATGTTGGGTTCTTGAATTTAAGGAAATAGATGCATTTAAATACATATGTAATATTTCTGAATATTAAATAAAAACAAATTAAAGTAAACAAATAAGCTATGAAGAAACTTTTGTGTGGCAGTCACAGTTTCAGAATCTCTTTTCACTTCAGTTCTTAAGCGATTCAAAGCTTTTAAATAGATATGAAACGTGCATTTTGTCTTTCAATTAGCCATAAGTTTAACCAAAGTGTCACTTTTGCTCTTTTTATAAAATATAAAAATATTTGTGTTTAAATCTCAGTTCTTGAACATTTTAAGCAAATTCACTTTAAAAAGTAGATTTCTTTAATTTTTTAAGATCTTAAAAGTTTTATTCTACTAAGAATGTCAATTTTTTTTCTCAAAAAACCTAGCTGCTGGTTTTTAATTTTTATATCTACAATTTTTAAATTTTTGCCTTTAAAATATTTTTAGTATGCAGTTATTTAGTGCTTATAAATATACATTTGACATTTAAATTTCGTTAAAAAATGTTCACCCCTATCTCAGATATCATGTTTTGTACAAAAAAAAACAACTATTTTGTTAAACATCAAACAAAAATAATGACATTTTCGATCATCATCAATTTGAAAATTGTACCATCGACAAGAGCTTGCACTGAAAGAGAAAATTATTGAAATCGGTTGATTAGTTCTTGTGGAACTTTAAAACAAAATAACGGTTTCATTACGGATACCCTTCTGGAGGAATACCAAAATATATTTTTCCTGTAGAAAGAAGACGAATTAAAAAAAAAGAGAAGTTTTAAAAAAATCTGTTTTTTTGACAAAATTCGAATTTTTGAATTTAAACCAAAAACATTGTGTGGAGACTGCTGTTATTTTTCGTATTAAAAAAAAAAATAATGCTTTAAGCCAAAAACCCTAATTTAAATCGACACAATGATGTAGGCTGTTAGAGCCAGGACAGACAGACGGACGGAATCCACCGTCATAATGCCATGTTTGATGCGAAAGTCTTTACGAATGGAATGCTTGCCATATGGTTCCTATGTATCGCAGGATTTTATAGCCAACTTAATATAAAATTGACGAGCTCTTATTCAAGGTTTCTCCTTAAAAAACTGAATATTTGCTATTTCCTTTAGAAACAAATTTAATTAAAATAAATTAAAGTAAACCCTTTTTTGGTGAGTGTTGTTAAATTACTTACAAATCCTCACTTATACAACTTAAATGTATAAGCTTTATGGCTTAGTATCGTCCATTGGTCAAAATTTGATGAATTTGGAATAGCAATTAATGAAATCCATTAACTCAATATGATTGGTTTTGAATTGAAGGGAATTCCCATACAAGCATACAAAAAATTATCTCCCAGTTGAGGGTCATTACTCCTACTAACCCACCCCTGGATCCCCCATTGCTGCGGACGTACATACATATTTAGACATCTCCCAAAGAAACTTTTATTTAGATGCTATGGTCCTTGTAACGTAAAGTAAAGTCAAAATTTTCAATAAATTCCGATAAAAAGTCACTGGGTTTCTGAGATAATTGTTTTTTTTTTTTTTTTTTTTTAAGAAATGATAACCTCTAATAATGTAAAATCTACAAGGAAGATATATACATATGTGTTTCCACACAATGTTTTTCTTCTTTTTTTGTCTACGTAAATATGTAGTTTCGTTAAAATGCAAAATGATTTTTGTATTCAAAAAATTGTATTCATAATATAAAAACTGTTTACCGCATTTTCTGTGTCTATTTGTCTATCATCAAAAAAAGAAAAAAAGAAAAGAATCCATGAATAAGCATCAGTTAAATCATGCTCTCAATTTCCTTGACACGGACACCCCAACAATAAGCGATAATGCCTTCCATCCTCTATGCGAATTGCGATATAGTAAATTACACAGATGCCTGCCTGAATATAATAGAATTCTTTCGTGCATATTCATTCAAAGTTGAAAATGAAGCAATTGTTCGTACAAAAATGCAAGTTATCATGATTCTGAGGATGACGATGACTATGACGATGACGGGACTCTGTTCTCTGTATAGTCCTGGGTGTGCTTACGCAAGCTTTTAGTTTTTCTCCTTTTTATTTTGCTATTTTCTTTTCTATATGAACGCATCATATTGTTATGATCTGGCTCACCATGGGTATATCCTTATAAAAAGGAGGAACACTTACTGATTCAAATTGATATTCTCTTTTTGTTTTGTTCTTTTCCCTTTTTGTATTTCACTGTTCCTATTTGTACATTACGCAGATATGGAAAATAAGAGAAAAAAAGAAAATTGCAATGTAATGCATTTTCATTTTAACACACAATTTTTCTCTGTTTGATTGGCAGAACATCAGAATCATTCCCCTCGAGGAGTCTCATCCCTGAGGAACGCCATGAGTTCCGCCCAAAACATAAAACCTTTTCCATTTCGATCTTTATACCAACTAAACGTTTATATGTTAGGTACACCATTGTGTAATTTATTGTTCTTTACTATTTTTTACTTGTGCAGGTGCAAAATGCAGGATAGAAAACTATTTCAATAATTTATCGACGATGCGATATTTCGCAGAATCCGTTAAAAAGAACAATTAATTTGTATACATACCCATCAGGTACCGTTTGGAAATTGGTGAATAGATGCGCGTACAAATGTATGTGTGCATGATGTGTGTGTAGTGGCATAGGGATTTGCTGATTATAAATAAAATACAATGTGTGAACAGCGGCATTGTTAAGCACTCAATTTGCTTTTCTCTCGCTGTTTAAACACAATTGCACAAACAAATCAGAATGAAAATGTCAAACATTTATGTTAGTGCTAGAAAAAAAAAATCATAGACTAATTATTATTTGAATTTGAATGAAACTCATGAAAACAGATGAGATTAAATAAATTTGAATCTAACAGAGAACAATAATTAAATTATGGGTGATTATTTTTTGAGAATATTTTGTTTAAGATTGTTTTTAAATCAAACTTCTATAAATTCGGGTGCGTATGACAGCTAATCTTATTAATATAGTGTTCCCAATGGGGACAGTAATTTTTTGAGTACATTGTAAGATATTTATATCATTTCAGAATTTGACTGCCAGGGGACTGACGAGTATACACAGTTTTAAAAGTATTATAATGAAATTTAATACAAATTAGTTAAAATCTCTTAGCATTTAATAATGATCACCTAAAATCATTTAATAACAATTCAAAATAATGATTAGTAATACTGGGAGATATTTAACGTAACGTTATTCACTTACCTTTTACTACTTTCAAATGGTTTACTAAATATTTCTAAGTAATCAACAAACAATATAAACAAATTCTAACAATATTCATCTTAAATGTACTAATGATCCTGAAATGAAGAACAACAACAATATACCTTACACAGGACTGACAAAAAAGACGAAATTTGAGATTATAATCAAGACTAATGTTTTTTTTTTTTTGTAATTTCAAATATCAACAAACTGCATTTTAACAAATTAAAGTCTAATATGAATAAATATAGATAAACTTTAGGTTAACAAAAAACAACGACTCACCATAGGATTGACATGTTGACTGGCTAATGGCTATGCACGAGCATAGAAAACTAACATAACCCAAACTCTGGTACAGTAAAGATAGTCGTCAAATTGTGCGACCCGCAACTAACTTTAGTACCAACATACAAAATTCAAAGAAGGATTTGACGTTGAGTCGGTAATATTTCTCCCGAATTTCCAATTTAAGTAACACAAAACGGACTGACGAATGAAACTGAAGACAAAATTTCGAATTTTTTAAATAAAGTGGAGAACACTGTATCATGAAAGTTAACTACATACATCGCAGTCGCAGATGATTTCAAGTTTTTTTTCAAATCAATGATAACGTTTAATAGACAGTCACTTAATTGTTGGTTTTCGGGGTTGTGACATGCCAAAGGACTGACGATTTAAGAACTAATTGTAATTTGTATTCAGGATAAAGAACTGAAATTAGATGACTAACTAAATAAGGTCTTTCTATTGTTTTAAAATATATTGTAATCTCAATAAAATATAATAAGACTTTGTATATATTGGTTGCTGACATCGAGTTACACAACTTTTGTTTTATCAGCCTTTTGTGAAATCAGGAAAAAAACTATAAAACTATAAATATCGATTTGTATCTAATTTTATTGCCAAAACACAATTGTTTAACTCTGAAAGAATTTAAAAATGAAGCTAATAATTTTACAAGGTCGAAAAAGACTTGTGTCATTAAGCGGGTCATTTAATTTTTGAAAACAAACTTAATTTATTGATTTCTTTTTAAATTGTGTGTACAATTTTCAATTTTATTAAGTTATAATTTTGGTATTCATATATTTAGTTCTAAAATATAATTTGCATTTTAATTTCGTTTTTGAAGTATCGAATTTCCAAAACAAAAATTTTTATTTTTTAAATCCCCAAAAAAAAAAATACTTTTTTTAAATCCCAAAAAAAAAAATTACTTTTTTGATTATCAAATTTTATCTACGAGCTTGTTCAGAAATAAATAATTGAAATCGGTTTGTTCCAAAGAAAATTAAAAAAAGGAAGCATCACATAAATATATAATTTTTGTGTTTAGAGAAAATTACAATTTATGGGGTCATTTTTTGAGGAAATTCGAATATTCGTTTTTTGCCCAACACATACAAATTGGGTTTTTTTGAACTCAGTTGTCTTAATGCCAAACGCTGTAAGGGAAAAGACAGACAAGCAGACGTATTGCCAGAAAAACTTAATTGACTAAAAATTGGACATTTGGTACTAATGTTAGCAATACAGTTTCTGTTACATCAAAAATAGGAAAAAGTCAGTTGAAATTTAATACAAATACGAACAATATTAAATTTAACACAAGGTTTGAAACAGAACAAAGGCAATTTTTTTGGAAATTTTGGCATCATTAATTTTTGAAATGCCATTTAGTAGATATACTTACATACAAAAGTTCCTTTTGAAAAAAAAATTCCGATAAATAAAATAAAAAAAAAACAAATAATGAAATAAAAAGCGTCACGTCATACCGGTTAAAATTATTAAAATAAATTTCATATTTGGCTAGATAAAACGTTTTTAAATAATGGTGGAAAGATGTTGAAATGGAATTAAAGAAGCTGTGTGTGAGGTATTAACAAAATTATTTTTTAATTTGAAAGCCACATATGTATATGCCATCAAGTGTGGATTGTGACATCATTCAAATGCCCGCCTCGGCTTCTTAAAGTGGCATGGATCCGAGTAGTACAATTTTTTAGACTCTTCCGTATAGATTTGCATGAATTTGAGTCGATTGTGGTTTTCCGCCTTTAAAAAACCCCACAGGGAAAAATCCAGCGGAGTCAAATCGCATGACCTTGGTTGTCAATTGACATCAGCCTAACCTAACCATCAAATCTTTCATGCAACATGTCAAGCGTGGTGTTTGCAGTGTGGCATGAAGCGCCACCTCCGCGCCGGCGTCCTGCTGGAACCATATGTGGTCTAGGTCCATATGGTTCAATTTGGTCAATATGAAATTAGTTTTAATCGTAATGTTGCGCTCACTGTTGACTTTAACCAACTCACTAACGTCGTTTTCAAAAAAGTACGGAAGAATTACGTCGCCGGCCCAAAATCCACACCAAACGGTAACTTTATGAAGATACCGTATCACCTTGGTATCGTCCCATTTACCTCAATTTCGCTTGTTAACACAGCCATTACCAAAAATGAGCCTCATCACTAAAGATGATTTTTCGTTCAAAATTTTAGTCCTCTTCTAAACGATTCGAAGCCTAGTCAGTGAACAAATGGCGTTGTCTGTGGTCATGAACTTTGAGCTTCTGGGTAAATTGGATCTTTTACGGATGTATGCCCAAGTCTCAACGCAAAATTCGACAAGTTAAAGTATACTAAAGGCCGAGTTCTTGTGCACTGCAAATAGTAGACTGCCTCGGCTTCTGCTGTACACTTTCACAGACTGCCACCCGAGATGTTCTCGGCTGATTTTTACTGAACCGGTCGTCCCAAATTTGGCCACCAAACACTGGAGAGTCGACTTTGAAGGGCTACCATGCCTACCGTAAAATGAGCATAATGTGTGCAAAGTTTGCTTTAGCGAACGCTCTTTTTAATAATAAAGTTTTATCATTTGAACGTGCTTCTCAATATTGTAACTTGCCATGATGATTTGGCATAAACAACTAAAATAAAAAACAAACAAAACACTTGAAAGATGACTCTCTTTTTCTTTTCGTTTCCGGCTGCTAGTAGCAGTACTTTAACTCCTCCTGAAGCATAGGGCGGGAAAAGATTTCACTAAACCATAATGGTCACCAGAGATCGCCAAAATCTACCAGTAGCAATTGAAAAACCCTTTATAAAAGTTAAGATAAAACATTCAAATTTAGCAAAAAGGGTTTAATTCCAGTTACTTAATAAGCTGCTGTGGTGTTCTTAACACAATTTTAGTCTGCACTTTAAGAGAAAAGTTAGGTACTCGTATGTAGGTAAATTTTTACTAAATGTTTAAAAATAATCACTACAAAATTAATTGAATAGTTAAGTGCAAATGTTGCAACAATTTTAAGTGTAACTTTAGATTAAGTGATCCAGTCAAAAATAAAGTTTTCACGCAACAATTATAAACAGAAACTTAAAAATAACTTCATATCATTGTCCTTAAAAATTGTCACTACAAATTTGTATGATAAGCCAAACTGTCATTTAATCAACTTTGAAAACTATGTAATCAAAATTAAAATGTTTTTATTCGAAATATTTTATTATATTATTATATTTATAGTTTTGGAAGAAATATTCAATGTATTTAATGATCTAAGCATGTTATTCGTATAGCGCAAAATTTCTTTGTTTTTGTACTATAGAAGTATTTTTTGTATAGGTTGTCAAAATTTCAATTAAATTATTCTGAACAACAGTTTCCAAACGAAAACTAAAATAAGGTAAATAAAATAAAATAATTTAAAATCAATGCCGCGCAATTTAAAATTACCTTTTTATATTTTTTTTGGAATTTCACTTGTTTCTATTTTTCTAATTTTGTATGAATTTACTTCCTTTTCCATAAAATAATAATTTTCTTTCATACAAAATATAAAATCTGAACACGTGTAAACTTAGCAGTGGGATTTTCTTGAAAAAAGTAATAGTACACAAAATTTAGACTGGGGAATGAACCAATTGATTTTAAATGTCAGAAAATTACGAAAAGCAAATGCAGCAACTTTGTGATTTCACCTTTATTATGAATCTAACTTTTAATAGTTTAAAATAAGCTAAATCGTTTGTATAGTTTATTAGCTTACCGAAATGACTTTATTATTTTACTAAATCGTTTTCTTAGCCAATATTTGTAGTTATTATCAGTATACATTCCAGGCTATTATTTAAAATTAAAAACTATAATAAAAAGAAAACCAGATGTCAAAATCGGTATTTTTCGTAATAACAAGTAAAATTTGCGAAATTAAAAGTAACTCTTGTCATGTTTTTGTCCATAAAGCAGTTAGTTGCATTTTCCGATAAAATAGTAATGACACTTCATAGTTTTATAATGAGTAAAATATTAGTTTAATTTCAATCAATCGAACAATTTATTCGTGAGATATTTGAGACCAAACGACATTTCTGTTTATTTTTTAAAATAATCTCATTAATGTTCAATTTTGAAAAAAAATATTTCTCCTTTTTTGATGTTTGGTCTGTAATAAATGAAGTTTATATTGCTACATGTTCTTGAGATATAACCGAAAATAAAAGTTCGTACATACATATTCAATCACCTCTTTTAAAACATCAGATTCTACAAACCGTTAATGTCGAGAAATATCAAAATCCCACAAATCGAACCAATAATACTGACTTGAAATGGAAAATAAATTAAATGGATAAGGCTCGACACAAAAAGAAACCCGACGAGACTTTTGCTAGTCTCGTCTCGATCTTGTCAAAATTTGAAAAATTTCAGTTTTGTCTAGGTATCGGTCCCGTTCTCGTATAACTGAGTATCGTCTCGGTCTCGCTTTTTTCTCGTCAGTTGCTTCATCAGTAGTCTAGTCTCGTCTGGTCATGCCTCGCATTTGTCCATTTTTATGATCTGAATAGATTAATCTAGCTGAGAAATTAAAAAATACCCTCGTTTTATTATAAACATTGTTGAATGATTGTTACAACAAAATGTCAGAATGAAACATTCTCGAATAACGATAGTCAAAATGGTAGGGAAATTCAAGTTCAAAGCTTGTGCCTGTTTGGATTGTCTGTATCTAGAAGAAAAATATAAACACCCAACGGCACTCTAGTTTAATTCTCGTCTCGGAAGCTTCTGAATTAGTATCGTCTCGTCTCGGTTCCACGACTAAAGTGTTGTCTCAGCTCTAGTTTGTACGTATTCCTTATAGTTTTCACCTTTTCAACTGAAATAATATTTCCACTAGCAGCTAATAAGCCGTCATCTACTACCCAGAAAAATATCTTAGTACTTATAGCTTAGAAATTCATTTGTTTCGTGTGAAGCTTGGAAACCATTTCTTTCAAACATAGTTCCCTGCACCCCATTCATTTAAGGGTAATTCCATTCCAGTTCTTTCAAACCATTAACTGCAAAATAGTTTTTATTAAATAGTTTTTATTAAGTTTAATAGTTTTTATTAATTTTGGGACACCTAAAAAAAGAACCTAACTTTAGACATTCTACTAAGAACTAACTCATAATCATTTTTCCAAGTGGATAATCTGGTTACACCGTATCGTTTGTTTGTTTTCTTTCCGTTTTCACAGGAAAACAAAAAGTGATTACATTTTTCTCTCCTTTCACCCGATTTTTAGAAATTAAAATGCTTGTTTATCAAAGTACATATTTATGCAACTGATGCTGATGTGTATGGTGTTATCCTTTATTTCGAGAAACCCGTTGTGGTTGCGTTTTTGTTACGTCAAAGACATCACAAGCAATGAGCTTGAATTGCTGGCACACAACAAAAAAAAAAACGGAAAAACGGAAATAATATAGCAGGACGACTTTGGCCCTGAAATCTTAATGGCACCAAGGTAAAATAATTTTTTCTGTAGGTATGTATATGTAGTCGTACCTCTATCTATGTGTATTTCTCAGAGTAGGCCCTGGGTAGGCAGGTATAGCTGTTGTTGTAGCTGTGAGTAACATTTTGCGTATCCTTGAAATGATATGCCGCTACAGGATTGCACCCAAATGGCAGAGTTTAATTCATATATGATACGGGAACTTCACCGCTCCCACATTATACCTATACTCACATGGATATACGAATATAGAGAGCATAGAGCTTGAAATTGCCAACTGACCTGTAAATGGTTTCGGAAATTTCCTACACTTGGCTCGCTCTGATGGGACTTCTCTGGCAATGTCAAGCAGCTTTCTAAAACACACAATATCCTCCATGGTCGGACGGAGGGGTTGTAGAGATATATAGACGATGACGATGGAGATGAGGCGCGGTGGTGGTGTTGGTGATGGTGGCGGGCATCGTTCTAGATATATTACGTAGATAGACAAATACTCGTTGTACCGAACCAACTAAAAGGCTGAAACTGGAATAATTTTACAAAACTCAGAGGTGAGAGGTAGACAACATTGGCCCAGAATAGTCGCACCCACGTGGTCATCTTCGGGATAACAATAAATAATGCTTATTAAAATGATAATGAAAGCAGCCATTCAACAAATGTGCTATATATATGGTCTTGGATGAACTATTTCCAGGAGACTATATATGTATGTATAAGGATGCGGTGGCAATGGTGATAACGCTGCGGTGGTATATATTATGGCAAAGGCAATGATGGTGGCAGAAGCGGATGTGTTCACCGTTCAACAACGGCAAAGATTTCATCACGCGGAGGCCTTCATTTATATATATACATTTACAACCTAACCTACCTCCATCTAAATGGTTTACAAGTGGTAAGGGACATAATGGTCGGAAAGGGAGTCCTCCACTTTTAATCACGATAAAAGCCTTAGTGTTAAATACCATATAAATAATTCAACATATTTTGCTGGTGTTATATTATACCTACCTAAGGTAGGTAAGGATATATATTCATGTAGAAAGGAAAGGATTCTTCTCACTTTACATATGTGTACCTATGTTGCCATTGCTTTTCCCTTTGCTTTTAACGTTTGGCATTGCCATTGCCATCATATTGTCGTTCCAAATGAGTCTTCAAATACCTACCAACAGTTGAAATCAATCGGTGAGTGTGAAATTGTCCCCGGATGTGATGATGAGGATGTTGCTTTATATACATATACAAATCTATTGCGCTTCGACACTTTCGTTATAATTAATATGGGAAAGCATTCTTGTTTATTGCTTTCTTTCTCCATCCTGCTCCCTCAACATAATATTTTGATTCACCTGAATTTTCATCACTTTCTCCCTGAGGTAACAGTTCGTATGTAGTAAAAGTGAGAATAGGAATTGTCGAAGAGAAAAATCTATGATGCTTGAATCACTTCAGGAGCGTAGTCAAAATTTTGCTAAAATTAATATTTGTACTGAAAATTATGAACTGTACAGGATTTGTATGCAAATATTTTGGCAATCCAACTCACGCTAGCTTCTTTTGATTTCGCTTCTTAGTATTTTTATAAAATTAATAAATACATTTATGGTACGTCTACGCCTTGGTGTACAACTTTTAAATTCACATCAGAAGTCATTGTAAGTGGCCCAATTTGTCGAATTAAATTTAAACCCGATGAGTGACTACGAACGGGAAGTATCGGTTGAAATAAACAGATCGCAGAAGCGAGGCAGTTATTTTGGACCTCTCCATCCACATAGCCCCATTCAACCATTCTACAATGTGTATATGCCTAAAATTAACAGACATTGAACGGCGTTTAAGTGTTATGTGAACAGTTGGTTAAGAGGGAATTTTCTGCATCGCATTGTGACCGGCGACATTCCAGCCATGCTTCGACTTCAGCCAAACCAAATATTCATAGGTTCAAGGACATGTTCTGCATTTGGTCCTACTAGCTTGCCATCTTGTATAATATTACTAAGTGAAATAATCACAGGTGACTCGTTATCTATTATTGCATTTGAACCATATCGCAGCACCACGAAACTTCAATGGCACATGAACTGGCTCCCAACACTTCCGATCTTATGAAGAAGTAAGAACGAGGATCGATCCGTGGATTGCCTTCAAAGATGAACTATTTTTTCGATGCGGATTTGGTATGCTGCCCGGAAGAAGGAAGAAAGTAATGGCAAATTATAGACAATACTTTGAATGATAAGCGTATTAACAATTTTTGTCAATAAAGGATCATATTTTGGAGAAAAAAAGAGCACACGCAAAATTTAAAAAAATAATAAATTTTATCAAAATTTAACAGTTTTCTTGCGCGTCGATAAATATCTTGGCAATCAAATTATTTTTTTCCCAAGGACTGTGATGGCCTTAGATTTATCCGACTTTAATATTATTCTAAAACGTTGGTCGTGTTTTTGAAAAATAAAAAAAAAACAGTATAAGTGATTTTGAAGCAATTTTAATTTATAAAATATCTATTTTTTTTTCAATAAAATTCGTGTTTATTTTTAAAATCCAAAATTAAAATTTCCAATAATCTTCAATAGTTGTAAGGCTTCACCTGAATAATTTTTATAAGAATGCTTAAGTATATATACATTTAATAGAAAAATATCAAACGTAATTGTTTATATATTTATATATTTTTTATATAAGGCAGGTTATCACATCAAGTTTTTTAAGCATATTTAAAACAAATAACATTAATGTTAATATGAGCTATATGGAATGGCAAGTGGGTCCTATGATTCTTTCCGTCTGTCCTGGCTCCTACAGCCTAAACCAATGGGTCGATTGAATTCAAACTTGGAAGTAAAGGTTTTCATCAGATTCGCGTTAGGCTTTTTTTCATATTTTTTAAGATCAAAACTTACAGTGGCCTCCATAAAATTTGTTGGTCATAAAACGAAAATTTGAATTATCTCAAAAACAAACCGATCGATTTTTTTTTTTTAATTTTCCCTAAAATTTTATTTTTTAACGTGACATCTTTTAATAAGAAACACCGCTCATAGAATTTTTTAATATTCTTAGCAACTTATGAACCGATTTCAATACTTTTTTTGAACGAGCTCTAATATAGGCTTTAACATTTTTTTACGAAATTTAAGTAAAGAGCGTTTATTTACAATAATTAAACAACTGCATACCAAACATATTTTTTTAGAACAAAATTGAATAATTGTATACATAAAAAAATAATTTAAAAAAAAAACCACTAACGATGTTCGAAAAAAATTAAAATCAAGGGTTTTTGATTTATAAACCGGCATTTAAATTTTTGAAGACAAACTTATTTTTCAGGTAAAATTTTGAATCTTAAATTCGTTTTTAAAGTATTTTACTTGTATTAAATGTAACCCCCTCCCATGCCACCAGATCAAATCCTGTGCATTATCACCGAAAGAGCGCATTATTTTGACAACATTTTAATAACATTCTTATCTTTTATCCAAGTTAATGCATTTGTAACATTTTTATTTATATTTATATATTTTAATAACTATAACTATTGTAAATAACAACGATGGCCGTGTAGCGCCACTGCATCGAATTAAAAGATATGATATATTTAATCAACAATCTATTTTAAAGTGACTATCAAGAAGTATTATCTTGGTAAATTTGTACATATGATTTTAAAATTTTTACTTGCCTTCACCTAAATAAAAGAACAAATACTTAGTAAAAGTTAAAGAAACGGGCCAGAAAGAGTATATTTATGTAGGCATTAAATTTTTGTTGTAAGTGCTCTTTCACAACCGACTGTTCTCTTTTTACAATACAGCTCTGTAAATAGAAATAGAAACAATCTCAATCGTATGATCCTCCCGCTATTAAATTGTAATACATACATTCCGTAATAATGAATCTTCAAGCACAGCTCTCGAAGCTGTTTAAGCGTTCTTATCTAATAAACTGTCATAAAGCAAACATCGTCTTTTTTTACGCTCGGTCGAAAGCCATCCTACAAAATTCAGAAGTGCGATTTGAACCAATATTCTTTGTTTAAATTTAAACGAAAAAGTTTATTTTGTCGTGTGTTAAAATTCTTTTGTTACAATGTCCGAAGTGTTTAACCAGTTTCTAAATAAAGCAAATGTTGCTGTACTTAAAAGAATTTTGCTATATCTTGGTTTAAAAACTGATGGCTCTAAAGCGGTATTAAGACTACGTGTAGAGGAAGCAGTCCGGAGCATTACTCAGGAGAATCTTCAGAACCTTATGCGAGAAGTCATGCCTGATGAGGAGCAGAATAGCTCAGAATCAATCGATGACAACGTGTCAGTGCAAAATCAAGAGGAACAACACGAGGAGCTGCCGTCAAATGCCAATGTAGATGAGGAATTACACATCCTAAGAGAAGCATGCAAGAAGAGGGAGGAGATAATTTTCCTAAAACGCAAACTGAAGGAGCTTCAGTTGGAGGATGCCCAAGAAAATCCTAGTCCAAGACAGATCCATTTATCGCACAATTTTAAAGACATGGAAGACCTTTTATGTCCATTCAATGGAGACGACAATTTTCCTATTGATCGTTGGGTAGAACAGTTTGAGGAGTATGCTGAATCTCTTCATTTAGATGATCGAACCAAGTTCATTTTTGGAAAGAGACTCCTTGGAGGCACTGCGAGGCTGTTCGTGAGGTCCTTGAAAACGAGAAACTGGATTGAACTGAAAGATGCTCTTGTAGGTGAGTTCAAACGTGTTGTTACTAAAGCTGATATTTTTAGTGAGCTAAGCGCCAGAAAAAAACATCGAGATGAAACCATTCAGCAATATGTGTTGTCGATGCAAGAGATAGCATCGCATAACCCCATCGAAGAAGAGGATTTAATCCAGTTCGTGATCAAAGGCATATCTGATTCAGAAATTAATAAGAGTATGCTTTACAACGCAAACAACATTGAGGAGCTCAAGCACGTGCTTCGAAAATATGAAAAGTTTAAGCACAACAGTCGTGACAGTTTTGCATCTAGGCCAAGCACATCTCAGTTCCAGAGCAGTCAACATAGGAACAAAAATAATCCATTCAGAAAGCAAGTGCATACGCCGATTCCACCTGCTAATGGGTCATATACCAAAAAAGAATTCACCTGTTTTAAATGTGGTGTCCGTGGACACATCGCTAAAAATTGTACGAGCAATAAACCAGTCTTGACTCTCAACGATAGCAGCAACGACGACGGAGAGAAAAACGTGTCTTCAGAGAAACGTAGCAACGCTTCTTATCAGACAATAAGTACCACCAAGCAGCAGCAGCGTAGTCCAGATTCAAACAACTTTGAAAGAGAGGTTCGTTATCGTTTCATCGATGGACAATCAAAATTTGTTTGCACTCTGACGACACTTTTAGACTCTGGGAGTCCGATAAGCTTTGTCCAGGAGAAGTTTTTACCGCAATCTATGATATCAATGGATAAAAGCAATCGATCATATTGTGGAGTAAACAACAGTCCGCTTCACGTGTTGGGAAGTGTCAATGCATTTATATTTTATGATAATTTAGAAACTAATTTGTCTTTATTTGTAGTGAAAAATCAATCAATGAGTTATCCTATTGTACTAGGGAGAGATTTCATCAACACAATTGGTATGGTGTTTCAGAGAGCTGAAAAGAAATCTGAAAATCAAGAAAATAAAATTTTGCAAGAATCTTCCAACGACAACAAGTGTCATCGTTCTTCAAGTGTAACGTCATCGTCATCACAAGTTTGTCCAGAATTGCATGCCTGCATGAAAAAATTGTCTTTGTCTTCTTCAAATCAATTTTACCGTCCGAATGTAAGTACTTTTAATGAAGAGGTTGATTTTACTGAACAAATTTTAAATATAGATGTTGGCAATAATAACTTAGAGTTTGATATAAATATTAATCAAAATATACCGTTTGATATCCGGGGAAAAGTTCAAGAGTTAGTTAAACCAGCTTTTTGTGAAAATTTTAACAATCAAAATAAAATCAATTGTGAAGAAATTGACTTCAAAATGAAAATAGTTTTGTCTAAAGACGTTCCTTTTCACTGCCCACCTCGTAGGTTACCTTATACACATAAAATTGAGTTGGAAAAAATTCTTAACGATCTGATTAGCAAAGACATAATACGTGAATCGAACTCGGAATACGCGTTGCCGATCGTTCTTGTCAAAAAGAAAAATAATGAATTGCGATTGTGTATAGAATTTAGAGAACTCAATAAAATAACTGTTCGGGATAATTACCCTTTACCATTAATTGAAGACAATATTGATAGATTAAAAAATAAAAAATACTACACAACACTTGATCTAAAAAATGGTTTTTATCATGTGCCGCTCGAAGAGGATTCAATGAAATATACGTCGTTTACCACACCGATTGGTCAATATGAATTTACCAAGATGCCTTTTGGGCTTAAAAACGCCCCATCCGTTTTCGAACGTTATATGAAGCATTTGTTCGGTAAATTGATATTGCAATCGAAGATCTTGACTTATTTAGATGATATCCTCATTGCGACGGAAACCATTGAAGAACATTTAGATATTCTGAAAGAGGTGATAGAAATCGTTGTTAATAAAAACTTGAAACTAAGGTTAGAAAAATGCGCGTTTTTGCAAAATGAGATTACATATTTAGGATATAAGATAACCGAAGCAGGTGTAAGTCCGAACGAAAACAATCTCAACGCCATTCGAGATTTTCCTTTGCCTAAATCAACTAAAGATGTCCATAGTTTTTTAGGGCTTTGTTCCTACTTTAGGAAATTTATATATCAGTTTGCCAATTTAGCCAAACCTCTCTACGATTTGTTGAGAAAAGACGCACCTTTCATTTTTGGCCTTAAAGAAGCTGAAGTCTTTAAATTATTGAAAAATAAATTGATTTCGGCTCCAGTGTTATCAATCTACAGCCCACACAATTTAACGGAACTACATTGCGATGCCAGCATGCATGGATTTGGAGCAGTCTTGCTTCAGAAGCAGAGCGATGCCAAATTTCACCCGGTGTTTTATTTTTCTAAGCGCGCTACACACGCCGAAAGCAAGTTTCATAGCTATGAGCTTGAGACTCTATCCATAGTCTATGCTTTAAGGCGGTTTCGTATATATTTATTAGGGATTCCGTTTAAGATCGTGACAGATTGCCAGGCTCTAGTTTTGACCTTAAATAAAAAAACATTAAATCCGCGTATATCACGGTGGGCGTTAGAGCTACAAGCATATGATTATTCTGTTGAGCATAGGAAAGGAGATCGAATGTCGCACGTCGATTCATTAAGCAGATCTTTTAACATCTTACATGTCGACGATGAATCTTTTGAGTTTATACTCGCAGCCGCTCAAAGACATGACCCTAAGATAGTTTCCATAGCTTCAGAGCTAAGTAAGACTGAAAGTCCACATTATGAAATGGTTGACGGGCTGATTTATAGAAAGACAAAAAATAAAATAGTTTTTTATGTCCCTTCTCAAATGGAAGACCAGGTTATTAGGACGCATCACGAGTCACTCTGCCATTTGGGTGTTGACAAATGTTTTGAGCATTTATGTGGATCCTATTGGTTTCCTAATATGAAGGAAAAAATTAGGAATGTGATCAAGGGCTGTCTCAAGTGTATTTATTTTTCACCAAATTCTGGAAAAACAGAAGGAATTCTTCATCCAATTCCAAAAGGTAACCTTCCATTCGACACATCGACCACCTAGGTCCGCTCCCCACCTCGCGTTCTAATAAGAAACACATCCTAGTCGTAGTAGATGGTTTTACTAAATTTACTAAGCTATATTCTACTAAAAGTACCTCTAGTAAAGAATCAATTGAATGTCTAAAAACTTATTTCGCGAATTTTTCTAGACCTAATAGAATTGTGTCCGACCGTGGAACCTGTTTTACATCGAAAGAGTTTGCCGAGTTCCTAAACTTAAACAATATTTACCATGTTAAGGTGGCCACCCACTCACCGCAATCAAACGGTCAGGTAGAAAGGCTTAATCGCGTTATAACACCTATGCTAGCCAAAGAATGCGAATCGTTTTCCACAAGCAATTGGGACAAAAATCTTGACAAGGTAGAATTTGCTATAAACAATAGTGTTAATAGGAGTACAGGTTTTACGCCTTGCAACCTGCTTTTCGGAAGAAATCAAAAGGGAAAATTTTGTGACAAGGTAAAAGAGTTTTTAGCTAAAAATATTGAGTCAGAAGGACTTAATTTAAATGAGGTAAGGAAAGAAGCTGAGGAAAACATTGAGAAAGAACAAATTAAAAATAAAAAGTATTATGATAGACGTCATAAAAATCCTACTGAGTATAAGCCAGGAGATTATGTCATGATCAAAAATATTGACACAACACCAGGAACAAATAAAAAACTAATAGCTAAATTTCGCGGGCCGTACGAGGTTAAAAAAGTTCTGCCCAATGACAGATATGCAATTGGAGACATTGATGGGTTGCAATTGACCAGATTGCCTTACAAAGGTGTGAGTACTCCGAATAACATGAGGCTATATTTGGTCCCAGAGATTGATTTGAAAAATGAAGACAAAGACATTGGTAATACAGTTATTAATTAAAATCTTTGACCTAATAAAAAAAAAATATATTTACATTTGAATAACGATATTATTACAATAATTAAACTGATATATTTTGTTTACACAGCCAATAGTGTCGATGGAATTTGTCTTAATTTTAGAAATATTTTATTAAATTTGCATGTATGATTTAAAATTTTAATTTGTATTCAATTATTTAACTTGTATAGTATTTTGCACGAAGAAAGTCATGTATTTCGAATATGAGAAAAAACAAAAAAAGTCAATAATATCTTATTATTATTTATTGAATCAAGCTATTGCATTGTTTTTATATATTTTTATATTTTCGAATATAAAATTTTTACGATATGTTTAACGATTAACTGCTAGTTTTACTGAAACGCTTGTATGTTTAAAAGACTTTTATAATTATGTAAGAAAAATTGTAATCGGGTCGATTATACGGTCAGGATAGCCGAGCTGTAGGCATTAAATTTTTGTTGTAAGTGCTCTTTCACAACCGACTGTTCTCTTTTTACAATACAGCTCTGTAAATAGAAACAGAAACAATCTCAATCGTATGATCCTCCCGCTATTAAATTGTAATACATACATTCCGTAATAATGAATCTTCAAGCACAGCTCTCGAAGCTGTTTAAGCGTTCTTCTCTAATAAACTGTCATAAAGCAAACATCGTCTTTTTTTACGCTCGGTCGAAAGCCATCCTACATTTAATTTCTCTTTTTCAACGTATACACATTATACCTAACCTATATTGGTATTACGTACAACCTTTACAACTACTGCTTACGTGTCACTTTATAACTAAAATCTAAAACACACAAGAGCCTGACTGTAAATAACACATGAATAGCAATTTCTTGAACCTGTTCGTAAGCTTATTTTTTTTTTAAACTTCAATAAAAAACATAAGCTTAACGTAATAACTCCATGTTTGCGCTAAAGAAGTAAGTATATTCTACCTACGAATAACATTCCTTCATTATCATTATAAACATGGATTTATCTATCTTTCTGTATAAAGCTGAGCTTGCCAATGAACTATTCTTTATCCGTTTTCGACACGGGCGATCGCTTTACAATTTAAACACAAAGGTTCTTCCTCTTTCTTATCTCCAGATAATTTATTTTCCATCCTGGTACTTCTAATATGAAATTAAAATAAAGCCATTCAAAGGTTAGTTGAATACATTGGTCTTAATAACTTCCTTCACAAGTGTTATATAATGAATATTGAGACTAACATTAAGACAAATACTTATTCGTTTTACACATATATAAATGTGAAAAGAAATACGTCAGGCTACCCAAAGTAAATGACATTTGGGGACACTAAAGCGTCAGACACATCATCAATACTTTGTCTATTTGCTGACTTTTTTCAATCCGTTTATCCACCTGCTAGAAATTATAGTTATAGTACACTCTTAGATAATTCAACCTGTAGCGTTGATATCGAAGGATTACAACTCAGTTTAGAAGAAATATATTCAGGACTCCAGTCTGTAAAGCCCAAAACTATGACTGGAGCTGATGGTATACCCGCTTTTTGCTTAAAAAATTGTGCTAAGTCCCTATGATATCCTTTGTAGTACATATTTAATCAATCTCTATCTTAGGATATATTTCTAAGTGAATGGAAAATATCTTATCTTGTGCCAATTCATAAATCTGGACCTAAAAATAAAATTGAGAACTATCGTGGTATTTCCAAGTTGTCTTCCATCCCTTTGAGAACCTGGTAAAAAATAAATTGGAATTCATAACCCGAGACCATATTTCTGACCGACAACATGGATTTGTTTCCGGTAGTTCTACAATAAATAATTTAGCTCTTTTCTCAAATAATGTGTTAAATTCGTTTGAAAGTAAGAATCAAGTAAATGCGATATATACCTGTGAATCATTTTACTTTAATACACAAATTAAAACTTTACGGTTTATATTCTACTCTTCTTGATTGGCTGTCATCTTATCTAATGGGAAGATCTCAAAAAGTCATAATAAATAAAACTTTTTCGATATCTATTCCGCTCCTCTTTAATATTTTTATAAATGATATAACTACAGTGATTAAATATTCTCAATACCTCTTTTACGCTGATGATTTAAAACTCTTCTTAAAAATCAATTGCCTCCATGATTGCAAGCTGCTACAGGATGACCTTAACTATGACTCCGAATAGTGTAAATTAAATTGTTTAAAATTAAATATAAAAAAATGCAATGCTATCTCCTTCTATAGGTCCTATATCTACATTAGCTTTGAATACACGATCGATTCTAATGTATTATCTTGTGTAGAAAACATAAAATATTTAGGTGTTATATTGGACAAAAATTATTCATTTAAAAGTCACATGGATTATGTAATTGGAAGAGCTAACTCAACTGTAGGATTTATAAAATGTAATTGTGTTAATTTAAGTGATCCTTACGCATTAATATGTCTATATATATCTCTGGTGAGATCTATATTGGAATATGCAGATGTCATTTGGAATCCGGGTTTTAAGACCTCCTCTAATTGTTTAGAAAAGGTTCAGAGGCGGTTTACTAGATTCATATTTTATAAGATGAGGTGGACTTCTATCCCAGATTATAAAGCGAGATGCCTTTTTCTAGGTATTAAGTCTCTTGAATCAAGAAGAAAAATTCATGGTATAATTCTTGTGAGGGATATTTTATGTTATCACGTACGTTGTCCATCTTTGCTTTCAATTGTACCAATTTATGTTCTGTCAAGAGCTTTGCGTGGTAGAAAATTTCTGTTTGAATCTTTTCACAGAACAAGCTGCGGTATTAATGAGCCGATTTGTAGGCAATAAGGCAATTCAATGAAGATTGTCAATTTATTGAATTAAGTAATTCTAGTGATTTGTTTAAGGCCAATTTACTTTTATTGTTTACTTTTTAATATAATTTTGTAACATTAAAATTTTTAAGATCAAATCTGTTAGCTTTGAGCTTGTAGATAAATAAATAAATAAACTTGAATACATAAACAATTGTTTTCGTTAAGTATGCTTACAAGTATTTTTCATTTTCGGGATGAGTTGTGCTTGGGATAAGACTATCTTACCGACAAAAAATGGTGTGTATTCGATAAGTTAATTTAAATACACAACCCATTTCTCTTAGCATAATATTTTCTTAGTATTTAATATTGTTATTATAATAAAAAGTTAAGTTTTTTCAACAAATCATAAATTAATGTTCAATAAAATACAATTTGCTATGGAATAGTCTACGGAAAATTCTCTTTGTTTTTACACCTTATTTGTTAAAATTAGTTCCTAAAAAGAAAGACATGCTAACTAAATAGTATAATGATGATTTGTTCAGACTTCATTTGTATATATAAACAAATTAATTCAAATGAAACCGGTCTAACGATTTTCAAACAAAAAAATTTTAAAATGGAGGTTTTTTGGCAAATCAAATGGCATTTATATATTTTAAGACAAACTTATTTTACAGGTATATTTTTTAATCTTATAAACATAAGGAATTTTTCTAAACAGACTCTTTGCATAAAGGAGCATGTTCGTGCTATCAAGTAGTGCATTTTATTTATGGTTGAAAATAACATTCAAGGTATTAAAAAGATTCAAAACAACCATCTCATAACTGATTAGCTGCTGATGCGAAATGAAAATTCCCATACAAAAATAACATGATGAAATCATAAACGAAAACGAACGATGTGTTATTTTAGTGGATAGCTGTACTAGGTTTCTTAGTACAATTCTCCACTCTTTTAGTTCTCAATTTAATTGCCTGGCAAATTAATTGCTTACAAAATTTTGAAGTTTAATTTTCTTATTAAAAAAAATTGTTTACTCGAGACTCTCGATCATTTGACTTTGATTTATATATTTGATTTAAAATTTAAAATAAAAACAATACATTTCTGAATCAAAAACTCAGGATGTTGAAGATGTTATTTGTGATGTGCAAGAAGTGATGAAGACGAGCAGTGAACTTCAACTTCCAAAAAACTAACCAAAGAAAAAAGAAATTGATTTCCCTTCGGAGGAAAAAAAGAAGCTATTTGGAAGTTGGAGCATAGGCTTCACAAAAATAATTCAGCCAGCCGTTGCGAGCCTCTGGAGTTATATAGCTGCAGAAATAAAAAAAAAAAAGTGCTAACTGCTCAAAAAAATGTTAATAAATAGAATTCCTTCCACTTTTGTTTACCAGCAGCTGACTGTCAGAACTTGTCAATTATTTTTGAAAGCTGACAGAACTCTCCACAAATATTTTTCCGCTGTGGTTGAAACCACCACTTGAAAACCACCGAAAAAATTCGTTTCACTTCAGCTGCGTATTAGGCTTTAAGCAAAAAAAAACTCTACTTTTTTGTTGTCTTCAAACAAATTATTTAAAACGGGATTGACGTTTTTGAAGTTTAAAAAATTTCTTTGAAAAATTCAATTTGCAAGTTTTTTTTTCACATAAAAACAAAAAAATTGTTAAAACTTAAATGTTCGATATTATGTCTTGTAAAAGTCCTTTAAATATCAGTTCTAAGTTTTTAAGGGCACCGTTTAAAAGTTATCAGTTAAGGTAAGTATATTGTTTTTCAATCCGCCCTTATTTTCGTACTTAAAATAGCAACAAGCATGTATTTTTAAACCCTTTCAGTAACTACTAAGTCCTAATACTATATCATAAGCATATCTTACTTACAGAATTCAGAATTCCATTGTCTCATTTCTTCTTCACCATTTAAACGTACAGTATTAAGAATTTTATTTCATACACTACACGTCATGCAATAAACGTACAATTATTTGTGTCAAAAATGAATGGTTATTTCAAAAATCGGCTTTACTTCCCAAAGCCCCTAGTTAGACACGTGCCTTAACAAAGTTCCCATATGAATCCTGTATATTAATAGCTAAATTTTGCTAAATACTCATATGTATACATATTTATGTATGGATGTATATGTATGCATATGAAACTATGTTTTGAATAAAACAAGATCCTTCATAGAGAAATTTTCATCAACATCAGAATGAATATTTTTTTTTTTTTGAAACCGTCAGCATTCAACGTCATCGTTTTTCATTTTATTTCATAGGTAGTGGTGCCTCTATAGGGATACACACACACGCACATATGTACGTTCATAAAATGTCTAATACATTTTGTATTGTATGTATGATTCTATACGTGATGCGGTCTACAAAATATGTCGGTAAAAGCAAAATTCTAGAAATGGTGACTGTTGAGTATTTTGTAATAATACCGACATGATAGAGGATGAGGATGAAATAATACACACACACACACGTTAATGCATGTATTTTTAAAGATTGTATCCTGTATTTGATAAAAGGAAATAAAGTTTCCAATGTTTACCTTTGAAAGAGATTTGGTAAAATTTGTATTTGGGAATATTTTTGTGAAAGTACATCAATGATGATTTTCCAATATTTCTAAGGTCATAATCTTAAATCCTATATAGCTACTCAGTTTTTAGAATTTATTAATAATTAGCTTTTATAAATATGTTATGCTTACACAAACATAAAGCATAATTAAGTACCTTAGGCTATTGCACAATGTACATCTGCCAACTACTTCGAGTACCTATAGAATATTTTGTTAACATTTTGAGGAAATAAATGAAAATCTAAAGTTCCCTTACCTTCGCCTTCACATAGACCATAGGTTTATTTTTGTACTTGTGAGAATATAATAAATTGGAAATGCATTGGGTGAACTAATTTATTTGCAATTAATTTACTGAAATCAAGTTTTCTTATGATTGGCTTGCATGCCATTTGATATGTTTGGTCTTGCAAAAACTGACTCTACTGAGCCAAAGATTTGTTAGGTCTTATGGATTCTTTAAAATTGTTCTTGACTTGTACTACCTTTACATTGGTAAATAGTTTATATAAAAGCTTTACACAGTTTTGGTTAAGTAAAAGCCTTGATTTTTCTACTTACGATAACATTTACTCTTTAGTCGAAAATGTTTTGAGCCTATTTTCTCCTTTTGTTTTTTTTTTAGTGATTTTAACTATATCTTAAACTAGTTCAAGATATATGATACGGTGCGTTTGCATAAAATTAATAATAACATTTTTTGTAAGATTAAACAGTTTGAAGTCAATATCTTTCCTTGGCCTCAGAATACTTGAGATGAAAAGTATTTTTTAGGTATTAGTTTTTAGTTATTTTTGTAGGATATTTTGTTCTAAAAATATTTGTCAATTTGTATTGATTTAGAAAAATTACCTTAATGTTAACAACAATATTTTGCATATGAAAAATTAAGTTTGATTTGAATATGTTATTTTAGTTGAAAACCAATTTTTATTTGCATTTTGTGAATAAACTACAATTCTTCTAAAATAAAACTGCAATTTATTGTACGGAACACAATCATTTTGAAATTAATATTTTCTTTTCTTGATTTTTACCAATTTTTTGCAGTATTTTTTGTTGATATTATTGTTTTTTTTTTTTAAACTGACTCTTGTTTTTTTCTAAAAATTAAAGAAAAATCTAAACACATTTACTTATAGGATACAATTATTTTGAAACCCACATCATTTAGTGTTGCTAAGGTTTTTAAAGATTTTAAGTAGTACGTTTTGCGTTTCTTGATATTTTTGCAAAAAAAAAGGTTACTTCGATTTTTCTAAAAATGTTTCAAAAATTTTCAAGACGGTAAGTCTTCGATGCTTTTTTAGTGGGAACATTTTCTAGTAGACACATATTTTGTTCAGTTAATTAATTTAAAAAATAACGTCAATTAATTTTTTTGTGAAAAAATCATACATTGATATCACGTCAGAATATATAATATATAAAATAATATGTTATTAAATAGCTATAGTATAAGAAACACCCACTTAATATTTTTGACAGTCATTTTTAAATCGTTTGATATTATTGTCAGTAACACAAAATTTGTTTGAATTTGAAATCTTTGCTGGTTTCTGATATATGACGGACTAAAAAAGTTATGCTGAATGTACAACTGAAGTAAAACATTTTCTACAACGTCGAGAAATATCACCATTTACAACTCGACAAATCTGGCCGATGGAATTGGAGACTTTATTTTTAATATGGTTTAATGCTTAGATTTAAAAAAGTATATGTAATTGTAAAAAAACATTGATTATGGACTGAAACATAGTAAAATAAGGTAGTTAAGCTTGAAATTGCGAATTTTACTAAAGGCTCAAGAATATCCAAAATGGTTGGAATTTCCAACGAAGGATTTCTAGACCTTCTACAGTTTTTTGCTATGGTCGAAAATTTAAATTATTTAAAATCCCAATATTACAATTTGTCAACCCTTATTTTGTATGTCAACTCACTTCTATAAAACATGGCCTGCCTTACAAGGATCACATAGTTCCATCGTTCTATACGATTTTAACTAAATTGCAAACAAATTTCTTAAGGCTCAAGATCACCTTTACAAAAAAGCGCATTCGCAATATTTTTGATTTTTTGCCGTGTTGCTTTGGTGCTCAAGGTCGGAAACTTGGAATTAAAAAAAATTAAAAAGGAAATCAGATCTAACAAATCTAATGTAAGGAATTCTTTTATTTAAATGACAAAGTTTACTACGGACCAACATTTTTTTTAACCCAATTTTGAGTTTGCTATTTTTACTTATGTGTTACATTTTGTTAAGAAAACACAGTTTGTTTTAACCAATATAATAGTTTGGTAAATTCAGTTCCTACAAAACAAATATAAAATTTAAGATTTTGGTTAGAAGAAGTTACACAATTATATTGAATCATATTTCAGAAAATGTTGAATAAATAAGGTACGTACTTGAATAATGCCTTTTTTATTCCGTTTAAAAATTATGATTTTGCTTAAAATTTAGAAAATAAATAGATGCTGAGATGAGCACCAAAATGATAACTTACTATTAGTTTAATTAATCATTTACCAAAAGATACATCTTTTGTAAAAAACAAAATATTCTTTCAAGCGCCTTCAAAAAGTGTGTTTTTAAAACAGAAAGTATGGCTGTATTATTATTTGAAACGTTTAAATAATTTTGTACTAAGATTTTTGGGAGACGTTAAATTTGTATTTAACTTAAACTTTCAATTCAATTTATCGAAAACCTTATAAATATTGATTAAAAAGTTTAGGATTTATCTTAATTTGTTTCAAGGTTTTCGAATCGAACAGAAATTTTAATAAATTTTCAGTAATAGTTTTTTTATGTTGTACTTTTCTTAAGAAAATTGTTTGTTTTATATAATTTCCTCAGGATATTTTAGTGGAAACAAATTGTTACTGCATTATCAGTTTTTATTTTAATTTTAAAAACAAAACACTGTTGATTTGTTTTATTGCAAAATTATAGGGGTATCGTAGCACATAATTATTCTTAAGTTATTTTGTTCGTTAAGTATTTGAATTGAGGTCTTTTAAGTTTAAAGTCTTATTTATAAAAAATGTGTTAGCTGATTTTGTCCAACTTTTTCTTAGTTTTAATTTCTCGATATTATCTGTAGAATAAAAATTATTTCAAATCGAAATTTTTAATATTTCTCGAGATATCTTCAGCACAAAAAGGTATCCTGAAAGTAAGTACATATACATGCAGATAAAAACATCTTTTTTAAAACCATGAATATATGTCGATAATTAGGACCTAACGAAACATCGTGAATTTTTAAAATTTTCAAATCTACAAAAATATAAAAACCATTTAAGGAACTAAGAAATAGTATTACAAACATTTTTATGTTAGAAACAAAACTAAACATACTTTTAATAAAAGCAATATTTTTTAAATTCTGATTAAAGTCGAATATTACTATGTGTATGTAATTATTCCTTTTTTTTCTTACAAGTAGTGTGTGGTGACATGATACAGAATTCATTTTCATGCACATACATATACATATGTACATATTTTCCAATTTCGATTGAGTCTAGTTTCATCAATCATGTTTGTTGCCTTTTAATGGCGTCTCTCCCAAGGGTATATTTAATTGAATTTTGTCTGTAGTTATTTTTTTTGTCTGATAGAATGACGAATTTTCAAGGACCTTTCTTTCATATACTCGAACTTAATATGATACATGGATCTATTCATATATTTATAATCATGTAAAGAAATATTTAAACCTTATGTCTTGTACATTTTAATATTAACATAAGCCATTTTCATGTATAATAATAAGGGTTGAAAAGTTTGCCTGCACTTTGATTTTGAATTTCCAAAATAAACAGTGTTGGAGAAAAAATTCAACAAGAATTAGAATCTTAGAATCTCTTGTATATATTTTATTTATTTTTAAAACAAATTTGTATACATGAAAGAAAATTGATAAATTCTATGAAAATATTAAGCATAGGAAACTGATCTGAAAACAACAAAAGAGCAACATATAATTCAAAAACGTTATAAACCACAGTATATTCAGAAATAATGAAATAATTTTGTGTTATATAATTTCAAGTAATTTAACGTTAAATTTGATTCAAATAATTAATTTCTTACACGAAAGCTATTATGAGATGTTAATATAAAGGTATGTTGGGTTGTTATGGATCGTTTTCTATCAAATAAGATTATTTCAAGAAATAAGCGATTCAGTGGAAATATAATATATTAGATGAATAAGTGGAATATTCTTTGGAATTTCAAATTTTAATGTCAAGCTACAGCCCATAACCATGGTTACTTTTTTGAGGTAAACTTTTACTGCCCCAATTAAAAATGTCAATGAGAACTGTAAATACTTTATACAGTATTGAAAATTAATTGGTTACAATTTGGGTTCACTTACAAATACATTGGGCAATAAATATTTGATGTTATTATTTACAACAAGCTGATTTTCAAAGGAAAACGCCCAATTTAAAAATCTCTGGTATGCCACAGAACTCCGTTTTGCCTCCGATACTCTTCCTAAATTGTAAAAATAATATGTGTCTGAATCTTTTTATCCAATTAACTGTTTTGCTAATAATAACAATCTTTTTAACTTTCTATAGCGGAAGTTGTATATATCGGGTTGTCGGGATACCTTTTTTCTCAAGAACTGGCAGTGACATCGATTTCATTTAAATTTCGTTTTGCAAATAAGATTTTTTTTTATTATAGCAATTTAAAAAAGTGAACAATTTGGTTGAATACAAATATCTCTGGAATTAATGTCGCCTTAATTAAATCGACACATTTGGGTCTTCGGCAACGCTTTCACTTATAGCAGCGATATTTTCAGTGGTACTAGCGAAACAATAATGCACTGCACAGGCCTTACAATAGAAATAACAAAGTCTTTTCAAATTCTTTCACAAATTTGCCAATAGCTTGCGTAGTTGGTTTAACAATTTAGTTTGACTTCTCGAATATTATGAAAATTTTTTGATTTTTACATTTCTCAACTTTTCAAGGTTCCTAAATTTTTTGACAGATGTCTGGCCGTTAGTGTGAATGACCGTACGTTCGCGACGTTTTTCTTCGTCCATAGCTCAAGAATCAGAAGAGATATCGACTTCAAAAAAAATTTTCTATGCAAATAATAATGCTGAAAGATGCAGAAAGGGTTCTTAAGAAAATTGCGTCTGTGTTTTTTTTAAACTTAGAAGTTTAAAAAAGGTGAAAATTGTGGTTAACCCTAAATTAATTAAGTTATATATTGTAACGTGATATTTTTAGAAAAAATTCCAATTAACGTTTTTTTTTATAAATCAGAAAAACTGAAAACAAATTTGTTACCTCGAAAATTTTACGAATAAAACTGATTTCATCTCCCTAACAATTTTGTGCAACTTTTAAAAATATTGTTTTCATTCGGAAAAATTGTGAGAAAAATCGAATTGACAGTTTTTGTTACAAAAAATAAAAAATTAAAAAAAAGCAATACTAAAACTTGGTAAAAATTTACTTTCTACTTAAACAGCTTATCAAAAATCAAAAATGTTGTCTTTAAACTTTTTTTTATTTCACAGAAAATATTGTTTTCGATATTCAGTAGATTTTTTTTTATAAAAATCTAACAATCCGTTTTTTCATAAATAATAAAATCTGCAAAAAGTAGTACGCATGTTTGATTCTGATATATTTCAAATTAATTTCATTCATCAAATCTGTAAAAATTTAAGAAATGCTTCTTAAATTGGTAAAAATTTGTTTTCGACTAAAAATCTATTTAACAAAACTAGATTTTCAAACTAAACTGTTTCTTAATATAAAAATATTGTTGGTAATTTAAAATTTTTTAAGAATAATTCAACTGACAATTTTTTTAACCCAACACAAAAACCTACAAAGACAAATCAACAGACGGGATGGGAAGTTATCAGTGTGGGTCCCATTCCAGTCTTTTTTTTGTAATGTAAAATACATTGTTTTTAACATTTTAAGTGAGTTGGACCGTCAAGCTAGAGATGTTGGTTTAAATTCCTGCCTGTGCCACCTAAACTTATTTCTGCTGCAAGTGCATGTTGTTGATGATCTGAATCTATCGTAAATCTTCTCTTTGGTCGACAATAATTGAATATAATGATTTTGGGTTCTAATACTACAGACTAAAAAGTCACAAAACACATACAATTATGACTTTATTTCGTAAGAAGTTCCTGGGCAATTAAGTTCCCTGTTTTATGACGCATACATTTTGACAGTGATAGATTTTTTTTGTGGTAAAAAAATGCTTACTAGAATAATCCCCAAACTCAAGACGCATTAAAAATCAATATTACTTAAGTTAAAGCAGTTGTGGCACCATCCAAAATGCGAGAAAAAGTTCTTATAAATGACTGAGTGACCTTTTACTGTAAAGTGTATACACCAAATTGAATGCAAACCTTTTATGTTTTTAAAAGAACGATTAGGTCAAAACTGTATCTTAACAACCATTACGTTCTTATATTCAGTAAAATACACTCTGAAAATTATATGTTCAACATATTTACAATACTAAGCAATCTGCTTAATTTTCTTTATATTTAATTATATAACATTATACAACGCTGGAAAATGTATTTCAAAACTATTTATCTTAAACTGCATACTAAAATACTTTTCACAAACCCTTTTCTCGGGTGCAGGACTACCTTTTTGCAAATAAAAGCTTCTCTTTTTACAGGTCATAAACATTGTGCATAATGTACATTATGCTATAATGCGATCAAAAGTATATATGTATGTATATAAAGATTTTTATTTGATATGGTATTTTTGTGAAACGCGCTCTTCTTTACTCTCTTCTTTAGAATTAATGAAAAAAAAAGTACACAAAGAAACTTTGCTCTTCCTCTTGTAGCCATATATTAAATTTAAAATCTACCAAAGTAGATTAATTTGTGAGTATATCTCGTGAGTTCTTAAGGCCACCGTTTTTTCGCCCAGACACACACACAACACTTACAGAGCTTTACAAAATCTAGAGCTCTCTACGGCTTATAACTGTATAGATTCATTACCCAACGTTCTTTTGCCCGAAGCAATCTACACCGTTATTTATTTTTTCTGTTTATCCTCGGTTACTATTTTTAAGTCCCTATGATGATTAATATCACCCACTTCTGAGCTCAACTGAATTGTGCGCTGCGCTGTACAAACAAAACTTCCGTTTCCGTCTGCATAATATTTTTCTGTTCGCCGTTCATTTATTCCTCCTTTATGCATAGCATTCATATTATAATACCTACCTATACACTCGTAAGTTGGGCAACATGAAGCAAGGAAGTTGTCTGCTCCTTGCACTATGAAGATAGCCTTGACATCAACCTATACGACGACGTTGATGAAAAAATAAAAAAAAAACGTAGTGGAAGACTCTTCAACACCCCAAAACTTTACAGACAAGGCGTAGGTAGTTGCTCAATGCTCATTGGAAGGATGAACTCTTAACTTAAACAAAAATGGACCTATTTACTTTTTTAAACAAAAGAAATTAGTTTCGTTTTGAACCTCTTAGATTTTCTGAGAACAAAACAAGTTTTAAAGTAGGTTTGGTACTCGATGGTAGAGCTGAAAAGTTGAAATGGAGAATTTATCCTTTTTTCGAAATCGGAGATTCTAAGTATAAGTTAAATTGGTACTTCAACTTTCGTCCTTAACTTAAAAAAAAATTGTGCTCACAATACTAACCAATTAGAGTGCGAATATACAAATATTATCCTAAGGGCAATAATATAAAAATGGTGGCAAGTTGCTATTCAATTCAAGCCAATGACTATATTAATATTTGCTCTGACCCAGCTTTCATTTGTTTAATGCCACGGAACCGTTACCGCTGTTCACTTAAATGATTACTTAATTGTGTCAAATTTTAAATCAAAATATTTTTGGAATGCTTTTTTTTCATTTTGTCAAGAAATTAAAACTTTTTTTTAAGGAAATGAAACTCGAATTAAATACGGACTAATTCATTTTTATGTTAGGTATTAAGATTATTAATCAAACTTTAATTACATTAATTTGCTTTCTCGTTTTACTTTTGCCATTATAAGGACTATAATATTTTAAACCGTCTTTGGCATAGGGTCATTTGGTTCTGGGTATTTGTAGAAAGTCACTTTTTCACAGTGATTGGTGAAAATACAAAATTTGTAATGTAGAATTCTGTTTCACAGTACCAAATTTATGCCTTTAGGAAAAATTTTTTGAAAGAGGGAAGAAGGGCTAGTAAGAAAACTGTGCCTCACTCATCATCAAAATAAATTTGTTCTTAAATAAATAAATAAAATATCATAACATGGCGGATGGTTATTTAGATTTATTAATTTCAAAAATCGTTAGTGCGTTTTTTTAAATTTATATTTGATATTCAAAACGTTTTTTGTTTAGAAATAATTTTGGAAAGCTGCTGGGAACTAACTTTTTGTGACTTACAATTCTCAAACATTTCTGTTTGCAAGTAATGTGTTTAGGGCTGGAGGGCACTAACATTTGTATGCCAAATCCAAACGGCTTATTTGTGAAAACGCTTTTCATGACAAGAATTATATAATGATCACATATTCGATAATGCCAAAAATGCTGCTAGATGCTTAGGATTTCTTCGACGGTAAAAGAAATGTTGTATCCCTTCTGATCTGGCTGTAATTTACAAAGCCTTCATTCGTCTAAAATACGAATAAAACTCTCATATTTGGGAAGGCGCCTCTAAAAAAAGTTTAAGTATTTTGCACATTATCCAAAAAAGAGGTTTAAAAATTAAAGGCGATAGAATCTTAACCAAAACATTTACATCGCTAGAACATTGCCGCAATAGTTCATGCCTTTCGTTGTTCTACCGATATTTTTATAAACAGTGTTCTGTCGAATTAGCCAGTTGCATTCCCCAATCAAACAATTCAGCCGTAATACTCGTACTTCAAGGAATGCCTATCAGTTTACCCTTGAGCTTAGTTTCGGTCTTCAAAGTATAGAGATTCTTTTTTTTACTGCAAATCGAGAATTTGGAATGCTTTACCCAACTAGTTTTACCTATCATTCTTACATTCAAAACTTTAAGACCAATGTACATCGGTATCTCCCTATTTTCCTAAAGCTCGCATTGTTTTTAAACTTTAAACATTTTAAGGGTATTAATAACCCCTTGAGTGCCCGTCAACTATAAAAAAAGAAAATGAATCTTGTAGGATTTGTCAATTCCTCGCAAAAGGTACAACCCGTGAAAAAAACACATGATGGAAAAGGCAAGGATTGAACCCAAGACACCTGGTATGACAGTCCAACGCACATACCATCATTCCCTGGGTACTTCAGCTGCTATTGAGTGTTTATAAACTTCCATTTTAAGTGTTTGTTTGGTAAAAAAAGTTGATTCTTTTTTGAGCTATCGAATTGTGAAAAAAAATTCAATTGATTTTAACCACCGAAAAAAATAGGGTTTTAATAATCCTCTCCTATAAAGATTAATATAGAGGAAGAATATTGGAAGACAAAAAATAGACATATTTATTGACAGACAAGCAGCAATCAAGGTCATGTCTGCCACTATCCAAAGTCAAAACAGGTTAAGCATGCCGTAGAAATATTCCTTTACTTAAGGAAACTAACTCGGTTAGCTTTCATTGGGTTAGAGAGCACTTTGACATAGATGTTAATAAAAAGGCAGACAAAGTAACCAAAAACGGAACACTACTCAATCCTAACTATATGTTATCAATGGTTTACAGG